>NC_090216.1:16899663-17205616 GCF_033026475.1 Channa argus
AATGTCTGACAACCATGAAGATCTATATTAAGTGCTCAAACATTATCAAGGCATTCAAGGTTTGTAGCATTTGGAAATGGCAAACTCTAATCACATTGTTCCATTCACACATAGAAGCTACAACCACAGTCTAACCTGCAACCACTGACTAACTTCACTGGAGCAACAAAGTAATTATTGTGAAAGTGATGACTCAAAAGTTAGCATCCTTCTGGTTCTCTTGACAAAAAGCCAATGGGTTATTATAAAGATATTTTGATTCCCCCTTAAGAGCCTGCAATTAATCCAAAATGCTGCAGCAACAGTCCTGACTGGAACTAGCAAGAGAGCTCATATTTCATCTTCACTAGCTTCTCTCCATTGGCTTCCAATTAAATCTAGAATAGAATTTAAAACCCTGCTTCTTACATACAAAGCTCTTAATGATCAGGCTTCATCATATATAGAAGACCTCATAGCACCTTATCATCCCAGTAGACCACTTCGATCTCAGAATGCAGGCCTACTTGTGGTTCCTGATGTTTTGTTGTTGCTTTTGTTGCTCTTATTCTTTTCTCTCTTCACTTTCCACTCACCCCAACCGCTCGAGGCAGATGGTCGTCCACCTTGAGCCTGGGTCTCCTGGAGGTTTCTTCCATTAAAGGGAGTTTATCCTCTCCACTGTTGACTAGAGCTTGCTCCAGGGGGAATTGTTGGGTTCTCTCTAAACATCTTTATAGTCTTGACTTTATTCTGTAAAGTGCCTTGAGATGACTTTGTTGTGAATTGGCACAATATAAATAAAGTTGAATTGAAATATTGTGGAAAATAAGATCAGTGGTGATGGGTCAAACAATACTGAAGCGTCGGTGAATCTATCAAGCACAAATAGCGAAACCCTGTATCGATGTGTTTATCGCTTTGAGACAAATCAGGTGACTGATACAGCTGTCTTGTTGTAATGAAGTGAAGCGCCAACTTATATTTATTGGGATGTGCTACTTTTGACTTTAGTTGGGCTGAAAGGAGGAGAGAAGACTTTCAGTTTGTAGTAGTTTTTGTTTCTTTAATATCCACTGAAATTTATGGAACCATCGCGAAAATACACATTTTCTGTAGTCTGGAATCATTTTGATCTTATAAGGCCAAATAAAGTCATGTTTTAATTTCCTGTTTCCACTTTTGCTCAGTTTTCATTTGAGTTAGTCCTTTCTGGAGGACTTTTCAAATAACTTAACTTTGAATTTTATTTGCAGATAAAATGTGGGCTCTGCTCCACAGAGGACTTCATCTACAAACTAGCTTTCAAATTTTATATACTCTCACTATGCAATGTTTTTTCCAAAGGAGGAGAACTGGTCTCAAGAGACAGAATTTCCTTGGACCCAACATGCTACAAAAACTTCTCTGTCTTAATCAAAATGTGTAAACCCTGCCTTATCCGTCATATAAGTACAAAAGCACTCCACTTTTACTTATTTTTCAGAAATGACATTAATAAAAATGTCACTTTGATGTCACGTTTTTAACTTGTACTTGTAAAAAATACCTCTGTACATTCTGCGTTTTACACACTATTAAGTCATATTCATATTATTTTGGTTATATTCAAACTAAATGGAACATATACACTTTCACTGTCAGAAGGGATGAACCAAGTTTAGTCTCCAGACAATTTATCCACGTTGCCTGCAATGTTTTTATAATTCAGCGATACACCAACCCAGTGTCAACACTGTGTCAGCACAGTGAGGGAACTGCCTCATACACTCTATGAGGCATGATCTACCCATCACTAAAGATCAGTTACAAGCAAGAATATGATAATTACATGTTTTGTTCAGCAAGATACTTTTTACAGATCTGACTTTTAATGGTGAAATACAATCGGCAGAAGAAAAAACTATGAACAAACAACACTACAATTGCAATGTTACCATTACGAAACTTCCAAATTTTAATTAGATTTTGACCACTCATCTGTAGCCTTTGGTTTTACGGTGACCTGATACTGCTAGGGATCGTGACCTATAATCTCAGCAAAGCTGTAAAGACAAGACAGACTACTGAGTAGAAGAGTCTCCATGATTAGCATGTGTGTTTAATGTTCCTCTGTAGTCTCATTTGGTCACTTGTTAGTAACCATCTTTGAAGATGCAAAGGCTCAAAAATAGAGCAAGGTGGGTATTTACTGATGAATCGTGGGTTATTGAATAATTCATGAAAATCTCCTGACCTTGTGGTAACTTACACACCTTATTTTAGGCATTTAATAAAAATACCCAACTCAAAAATAGTAAATAGATTCTGCATATTTTTATGTTTTCTTTGATAAAAGACAGTACTGTGAACGACAAACTATAAAGAACCTCAAGAGCAAAGGTTTGCTTTTAGCAAGACTAACAAAACACTACAAGAATACACATATAATACACATAAATTTAAGCATCCCTACACTGATTACTTGTTTCAGACTATTTACATGTCACATGACCAACTAACAAATACTCCTTGCCACACATGCAGCTCAATGCCAAACTACATGATGACATTTAGAAGAAATTATTGTATTTAAAGACTAATTATTTTAATACAATTCTGTGCATGTGGCCCAGCAGTGTTGGTATCTTTATTCTATATACAATAATGTATTTAAATTTGTATTTAATTAATTAATTTAATGCGTTAATTTATACATTTCGATCAATAATACCATTGCCAACAAACCCAAAAACAGGAAAGTGGCAAATTAGTTGCTTACAGGCACAATTACGACCCTTCAATCACATCTTTCTTCCTCTAGCTTCCCACTTTGGTTTCGCCTCTGTCACTCTCTCTGTCACACACAGTAACAGCAGGTGAAAAGAGCAGCTGTCTAATGATGTGAGCACACAGAGAGGTGTCCTCGATGTAAGGCAAAGGGCCATTACTAATGCATTGATTAGCATCATCCTCTGCTGACGCACCATCTCATCCTGACAGCCACAGGCCAGATTTCACTAATAACAATAATAATAAATTTTATATGTAATGCACTTTACATTTGAAGCAAATTTCAAATTGCAACAAGGAAGATGCAAATGTAAAAAAGGTGTAAAAATAACGATAACTTAGTATAATAGAATAGTATGATCTAAAAAAACATCGAGGGAAACAATCTAGCTAAAATATTCTTTCCTCAAAAGAATGTTTTCAGTTCTTTTTTAAAATAATATGTGGAGCCCTAAGGTGAACTGGCACGGCGTTCCACAAACAGGGAGCAATAATGTCTCCCATTGTTTTGAGTTTTGTCTTGGGTGGGCAAAGACAGTGCATTTGGCCTGACCCGGTTTTAGAAATTCTTTGAGGTATGTGGGGGCATCACCGTACAGACAGAGATGGGTGTGAAGAAGAAGTTTGTACTCGGAGGTATACAGAGGTGAACTGTGAGTGAGTAAAGTGTGCGGAGGATAGGGGTGACATGCTCATATTTCCGTACTCTCAACAAGATCCTGGCAGCACTGTTTTGTACGTATTGGAGCCTTTGAAGAGTCCTGCCAGGAATCCCGGTGAGGAGTGCATTACAATAGTCCAGTCTGGAGGAGACAAAAGCATGGATGAGCTTTTCTGCAGCAAGGAGGGAGGGGCGGAGTTATTACGGAGATGGAAAAAGGAGGTTTTGCAGATGTGATTAATATGATTCTCAAAAGTGAGCTGTGAATCGAATTAGAACCCTAAGTTGGTAACTGAGAGGTAGAGGTGAATGTTGTGGCCGGCAATTGATACGGAGATGATGGGGGAAGAGTGGAGCTGATGGGAGGTGCTGACCTGGAGGGCTTCTGTTTTAGAACGATTAAGCTGCAGGAAGTTTAGCCTCATCCATGCCTATATTTCCTCCAGGCAGGACGTGAGGTGTGTGACAGTGGTAGAAGGGGTATAGGATGGGCTGACTTTAATGTATAATTGTGTGTCATCAGCATAGCAGTGGAGTAACATTTCATGCCTGCCGATGGTACAACCGTGGGACAGCATGTACATGGTGAAGCGGGTTGGACCGAGCGCTGAGCCTGGTGGACCCCACAGGTGATGGAGTGGGGCCAGGATTTAGCATCCCCCAGAGCTTCAAACTCAAACAAAAAAGTCTTTCCCATGAAATATGAACGGAACTGGAGGAGGGAAATGTCAGAGAGTCTGATATAGTGCTGAAGGCGGTGAAGGAGGATGTTATGATCTGCTGTGTAGTGAAAGAACTGAAAAGACTACATGAATGGGGCTGTTTAAGGACGACAGAGGGCAACGGTTATTGTCTATTTTGGATGTGAAGTAGTCAATGAAACTATTGCATTGAGCTACTATGTAATTATTATATGTTGCAGTTTGTGTTTTGAAAAGCTAGAGTTTCCGGTACTAGTAATAGTAGTATAGCAGTAGTCTGATTTATCCTTAGAAAGGGCCTTTAAATATGCCTTTTAATGTTCCCGGTAGGTGAGGTTAAGGGAGGCAGAACAACAAACAACAAATGTTCTCGATATTTCTGAAGGTAATGTGGGGTTATGGCTTAGTAAGATGAGATGGCAAGGATAGCGTCATAGTAATGGCCTGGTGGTTCGAGACAACCATGTCGTAAACATGGAGGTTTGTAAGTGGGGCGGAGTCAGTAATAACCAGGTCCAGTGTGTGTTTTCTGTTATATGTGAAGACATTAACAATCTGCTGAAGGTGCAGGCATTACAGGACCTGTCTGAGCTCTGCTGCAAGGTGACAAGAGAGCGGCTGTTAAAGTCTCTTAATACCACAACATTTGTGGATGTTGTGCAAATTGATGTCAGGAAGTCATCAATTTCCAAAATGAAAGATGGTTGTAGTTTTGGGGGGGCAATAAATAAGTACAATTGTTGTGGAAAGTGGATATTTACATCTAATAACCAGACTTTCAAAAATGCAGAAGTTAGGGATAGACACATTGGGGATATTTGTATGTTGCTACAGTGTATAAATGTAAGGCCAGCACCAGGGCCAGTTGTGAGGCCCTTATCCGGGTAGCAGTACCCAGTAAGGCAGGCCTCACTAAGAGCTGAGTAGACCTCAGGCTGTTGCCAGGTCTCTATGAGGCACATAATGTCTATTCCTTTTTGTGATCGCCAGATTTATTTGACAATGTTTGAACATTAACTTCAGGCAGAGTCGGATTTATTGAGTGGAAGGAGGACCCTGTAATCTACCCTTGCTTAGCGCTGTTAGAGCCAATGGTGGTGGTGCTCTGACGATGCGATTTGATCACACGTGGAGAGTCCAGGTGGAATATTATTGTCGTTGAGTATATGAAGCTGCAAAGATGTTTAGGTCAACATGATGCCGGTCAGGTCGGTTTTTTGGACTGGGGACTGACTTTGGACTTTTGTTTAGTTTTGGTTTAATTCGAACTAATGCACACACTTTGAACTGCAATTCACCAGTTGTGTGTCATTATGTTATGAAAGATCCCACAAATAGAAAATAATTAAGGTTCACACAGTTTGTGAATCTCACGCAGGCATGAAAATGTACCCAAACCAAAAAAGGGTAAAATTTTGTAAATTATAAATAAAAAGGAAATTGCTTTGGAAAATAAACTTTCATATTTCCCTATGGACAGCAAACAAGAGTGAAGTAAATTCAGAAAATTCAGTTCAAAAGTAAAGACTCTATTCATAGAGCCGGAGGTACCTGATAACATTTATTCAAGTACTGTACTTGGGGTAAGTAAAAATTTAAGGGACTTTACTTAAGTAGTTTTATTTCAAGCTACTTTTACATCACAATTCAGAAGGAAGGATTATAATTTTCACTCCACTACATTAAGTTATCAACATTATTGTGTACAGTATAGTCTGATTCTTAGTATAAGATAAAATCACCAAAAACTCACGATGTAATTGTATGGATTACCAACCTGTTAGTGGTTTTTTTGTTTGGTTCTGTATTTAGCATTAGTCAAATTGATACCCAAAGAAAGCAGTTTCTCTGGGCAGTGGGGTAGTCGAATGTTTGTACTTCAATTTAAGAACCTGTACTTAGGCCTTTTAACATGAGTAAGGAGTCTGAAACAGTACTTCTTGTAGTGAAGTACAGTTTTTAGACATGAATATGCACTTTTACTTGAGCTTGTTTTTGAGTTTGTGTCCTTGTGCCACCCCTGTATAAATATTATTTTATAAGGTTGCAATGAACTTTTTTTTAAACCAGCTACAGTATATCAACTATGTCAATTACAAAATATCATTAACAGTCTAAAAACAGCCACTGACGTGTTAATGAACACATAAAAGAAATTATTAGCAAAACAAAGAAGTTCTTTTAATTTTTGCTTGAAAAAAATGAAAATAATCAAAATACCTGTAGATTAGAACTGTAGAACAGCCATTAAGGACTTTGACCTAAAGGGTATTGACTACCTTTGTGATTAAATAAATATATTCCTATAACTCAATTTTGAAAAGATTATATAAAAAAATATTGCTAATGAAATGTTTTTATTTGTAATTCCCAAGCAATTTAGCTGGAAATACTGAGAATACAGACAGTAACTGAAACTGTGGATTATAATATTTGATATTTTTACCACCCACCCAAGTATTTCAACCGATATTTTAAGCATGATTTAATCCACTTAAGATCTACAATGAGCAAGTTTGCTGGCATTATCTTAGCATCCAAGATTTGAGATTTTGTTGTAAATTCTCTCTTGATGAATCAATAAAAAATTAAAGATCATCTTGAGCCGGCTGAGAACTGTGACTCCACTTTTAGCTCAGTAATTAGCCTGTGGTAGTACAAACTTAATATAAGGCTCTGGACTTTCAGGCACCTAATCTGGGCCACAGATGGTCATGTTTTTGAACAGACATATGCAAATGCAGACACAGATGCACAAACAACAATGCAGAAGCCTGCAGGGACAAGTACAGAAACAATAGTTGTTGGTTGCATTGTACAAAAAGGAAGAATTCACAATGTCCTGAAAATGTTCTCGGAAAATTGTAGGTCCATCACTGTTTATTCTATTTTTAAGAATTAAAAAAAAAAAGATTTTGATTTTGATTGAAAGCAATTCTTTCAATTAAAGAAATTAAAATGGCATGGACAAACAAGTGATTTATTTCAGATTTAAACAACATTCATATCAATGTTTTCTTTGGCTCTTTGTGTAATAATCACACTATTCCTGTGGTCAGTCGAAGGTCATTAGGATCACAGGTCAATTTTCCTCTATCTGCCATGTTCAGGGAGGTTGGCAAGTTCCATGTTCCTTAAACTTCTTAATATTATTTTCAATTGTAGTTAGAACCCTTAACTTTAACATGTTTGTCAAAAAATATCTTTCTGATCTCATTAGACAACTCTGTCCTTGGCTGTCTCTGGTCCATGTTCAGTGTGGTTCACACAATCACTGTATTTACTTGCTTTCTCAGCTAATGGGGAACATTGTTTACATGCACTTAAGAATCCTGGGTACTGGAAATCCATGTATACATGCAGCAGAAGAGTAACCACACATGTGCAAATGGAGAAAGCCGATTAGAAACCTGGTTACATGTATACATATTAACTATGTACAAAAAAACAGGAACTGGGGGGCAGAAAAAAGGCAGCGGGTTGAATTATATGGCTGCAGCTGGAAAGAATTTTTTCACTGAAGGGCTGGAAAGCAGTACAATAATGAGGGTCAGGGCCAATTATCAGAATTGTGAGTTTAGTCTGTGCCAATAAAAAGTTTTGGCTTGCATGCGACCATCCATGACAAGTCTGTCCAAGACTCACATGAATACGAACTTGCGAACGTGACTTCCTGACTGAAATATTATGTCAGTCTTCTGTATTGCTCTCTGTCTACATTCCTTTTTTAACAGTGTAGCACCTGGATTCAGTTCCGATTTTTAGCTTTTAATATTTGGGCTTCATTCACTTTATTATAAAACGTTTGTTTGAAATGACTTAAATTCTTAGAAAAGAAAACAATTTCCTTGCCTTTTTTATTCAGACACCTCTAGTGATGCCACAGACACAGGATATCAGACAGAGTCATGTTAGGACAAGCCTCCTTGAGGTGTTTTCAAAATGACTGAAAATCGGATTGATTTCATCCTTTGGTGAACATTCTACCCTTGTGACTGTGGAGGCAAAGAAGAACACAATAGTTCTAGTGAAAAATTCAAACAACAATCACCAGTAATTATTTTTGCTATTGGACATGTAGCTAAAATGATGCTCCTGCAAATCTTCAATGCGGCCTTCTGATGTTATAAAAATGCCTCTGGGAAACATTAAACATCCCTGTCACCATCTTACCCGAAACACTGATGAGATAGTGTATCAGTGTTTCACCAGCATCATTCATTAAACAAACACACAAAAAGAGGGTCTCGACTGCCCAGCCAGACACCTTAGATAAGGAGGACATCACATAGTCACGGGCAAACATAAATCTTTATAACACAGAGGAGACAACAAGCCAACTACATGGAGCAGAGGTAGACAACATTTACTCATTAAACGGTCACCATGCTCCCATATGCAACATGCTGGAAGCTGGGACACCAGTGTATAAATGGGCAGCAGAGAGTAATGACAGTTCAGAGATGCAATTATGCTGGCTTCACTTCAAAAAGACAGGTGTTTCAAAGAGCAAGAGCTAGAGAGGCTGAATGAAACTGCATACACACAAGAAAGATAAAAGCCTCCATAGCTAGTAAACAAATGAATGAATACAAGGCCTGCAAACAAATGGAAACACAGAATAAGTGATTATAAAATGAGAAGAAAGCATCAAAACTGCTTTCAATATTTTTGAATGCCAGTGTTTGTGTGTGCAGTCTTTATGAAAGCCTTGCACATACAGTGATTAATTGGATTATTAGTGGTAACAGATTTGTCACAGGTGCAGTCAGTGGCTTTTACCTGGTGCCATTGCTCTTGGTTAGACACTGTCCAACTGAAATGATTTGGACTAATGTGAGCACTAATCCTTTCAAACACCCTTCTGCGCACTCAGAATTTTCAGTAAATAAAAAAGGATTTTAAGTCCGATAGAAAGAAGACAATGTCAAACAAATTCTTTAAATTAATACACTGTACTTGCCCTTGTTTCTCAAAGATGCAGTGTGCAACTTAAACAACGCTAACTGGAGATTAAGAATTGATTCCACTCTGCTCTAAAACAGAGTCAAGAGTGGAAGCCTAAGGACTCTTCTTTCAACCAGGAACAATATGACCATTAAAACATGGCACGTAGTACAAAAAAAGAGCATCGAACACTACAGTATCAACAATCTTTGACATAAAACCCTGAAGGGAAGAGGAAGAGAGTCCACCCAAAGAACAGTTGCTGATGGAATCGCCAGGCAGACAAAAAATGAACACTGCTGTTATTAGATAGAGAAAAAAGAAAATGTCAACACTGGCGATCCCCTGTCGACAACCTACGCTCCAGCGAGAGCGTAAGGCATGAACAGGCTTGAACTGAAAACGTGCACTAATGTCGAGAGAGAAATGGCTATGAGTAAATGATGAGGGATGAGATAAAAAGAACTATTAAGTGATGCTTACAAATGCATCATTCTACATGGAGCTTGAGACCTAATCTCTTTGCTCCAACATATAAATAAGAAATATTGTAAATAGCAGAAATAATCCTAACAGTTGAGGGGCAGTGTAAACAAGGGCCTGCCAGGTTGCCCAAATTTGTGTCTAAATCAATGAATATGATATACCCATATGTTTGTAATTGTTACTACGGATATGATCCTGATTTGCTTGTGACACAAAGACAAACTGCAGTCAGATTTGTGGGACAGTTTCAATGATGTAATTCTTACTAAACCTAATCATGTTCAATTTGTCCTTAAAACTAGTTCATCTTTATTAAACCTTTACACCTGCCACCATTTTTGGGGCATCGTAAGAGAAACCAGCCACCATTATGTTGCCCGTTGCCATATTCATCACATGCCTGCTCCTATACAAGGTTCGCAAATACGTCTGTGGAACGTATTATGATTGGGTGGAAGGTAATAATATATATGGATTTTTCGCTTTTGGATTTACCGGTCAACCGATAATGGCTATATAATACACCCAGATTTACTCTCTCTGCAGACTGTGTGACACTCAACATCCCTACTTCCTTCTTTGCTCCTGAATGTCATGTTTACTAATGCCACTAGTGGACTTTGTCACATGAACGTAAAAAGTCTACCTGTGGGTATTGTTACTAAAGTGGACAGCCTTAAATGTCCCACATTCGCCACCTTATGCTATATGTCTTTAATTTTACAAACAAGGTGAAGAGGCAAACAGAAAAGCAGTCCAATAAATAATTCAGTTAGTGTCCATGAATTCTTTATAAAACTCAGGCTTCTTTGTTTGTTGCTTAAACCCAGCAAGCAACAAGGGCCAAGCCATCTGAGTCCAATTCTTTTATTTTATGCCGTTAAATAAACCATCCCTTGCTCACAGTCTCTGTTGCTGTATAGCTCTGACTGTCTGAATCCCCCCACAGGTGCTGAGATAGACTGTGTGCAGCTCAGCACGTACAGGACGGCACTAAGGCTGCTGGGATTGCAAGTTGCAGTCCCACTGAGGCCGCCCGTGTTAACTATGCATGAACTCATAACACCACGAGGCTTAAAGAACAGAGCTCATCAAATTGCATATGCCCCATTATGAAGACACAGCAGCCATTCACCTTGCTTCAGTGTCTCTTGGCACCATTACCTCGAGGTGTCAGCCCTTTGACAACTGAATGGGAGACAGGAGAACTGATGCTGTACTGAAGACAGCAAGTTAAAAACCCAGACAGAGATCCTGCAATATTTCCTTTCTACTTTTTTTGTCCACCTACATTATGATCCACAGTATATAATCACCCAGGATAACAGCATGGGTACCTTTGAACTATAACAACCTACAAAAGTAAGCAGAGAGAGTATATGAGAGATGCAGAGCAATGGAATTAATTTCTGGTGAGTGTTATTGCAGTCAGCTAAAACACTTTCGGAACCGACACAGGTGCAACCTCCTCTACTGCCATCCAGTTTGACTGACACCCTGTCAGCACAAGGAGAGCCGCCTCCATGGTGCACTAAGATTTTATGACTAAACTATGAGTCAGACTTCTCGTATATTAGATTATGTAGAAATCTATTTTTTCACATCACAGACGGTAAATGATAAGAATTAAAATATGAGTCATAAAGCTAACTCGTATACTGTATGCTGCTAAAGGTTTCAGTGGAGGACTACACTGTAACTGGGTGACTAAGTGAATAAGATGTTTCTTAAATCCTAAAGGGTGAAAAAAAATCATCAGTAATCAAGCTGCCTATCTATAGACACCACCAGTAGATAGCAAGTTAAAATACAGAGGTTCTAGAATAATGGGGGGGGTGATTACTAATCAGCCAGTTTAACAGTTTAATGACTTACCAGACGAGCTTTGTGATGTCTGAAAATGACCACGGTAATAAGATTTAAATGAAAAAGAATTACAAAGTTTGAAAGTAGAGTTGGAAAGGAAATAGGTTTTTAGAGTATAAAACAGCAAGCGTAGCGGCTTGAAAACCAAAGTCTAACCAAAACCAAACTTTGTCTTTTTTTTGGGGGGGTTTGTTTTATTGTTTCCAAAATGTAATTTTTTGGTGCTCTATTCTGCAAGAATTTTAATAACAAAAAAGACTTTCCCTTAGGGGAAAGAAGACAATCATCCTTAACCATGAGAAGATGAGCAATGATCAGCTAAATAAAACAAATAAACTTTAATCAACACTGAAATTTTCTGTATTGTTTGTCTCAGACATTATTAATCAAAGCTGAGAGCTTTTCAATCCCAGTTAGAGGGGTTAAAAAAAAACATGCCTGGAATTTTACTTATTCCAACAATGATGTTTTATTCATAATGCAGTGATGCAATAGTGCACAGTGAGCAGCAGCATGCTAAATTCCATTAGTTTTCATTATATATGCAAAATAATGTTATGAAATCAGCTAAGCTTCTTTGTGTGGAGGTGTAATAGGGTGCAGTGTGTTGTTAGAACAAGAATAGGACCGTGATTCTCTGAAATGCAGGGAACCTTTTTGACATCAGTTGGGGTAAATAAGCAACGAGGAAAGGTAACGAGGCCACTTCTTTCGGCACTTTTCTCCAATTTGCCTTTGAGAGAGAAAAGCCCAGACAGAAGAGTTTGTGTGTGTTCATTAAAGATGGCTTCCAACATAGCCATAAAGTTGTTAAACAACACTTCTTCCAGGTTCTTTAATGGGCCTCTGCTAAGAACTTTTCAAATGCTGACCAATAATGATATGAAACTGCAGGATACAAAGGAGAAATCCTATAGACTGTTTGCTGTGGAAGCACAAACATGCTTTTGTTTTATGATTACAACAGCAAAATAATAATGGTCTATCATACACAATACTGTACAGTGTGGTGTATGAAAAGAGAGAAAAACAACACACCACATCTGTTTTCTTCACTTGTTATAAACAGAGTATGAACCTAGCAGATAAATAAGACTCTGACTTTGAATGGCACTTTGACCAACAGAACATTGCCACTTGAGTAACCCTGTGGCCGGGGGGGCTGTTAATAGCAGCCAAGTGCTGCAAATCTACCCAATGCAGCAAGGACCTTGGTTACGTCTCATGATTGCTGCTGACAGTTCTATTTGAGTGGATGAATAGAGGCAGCTATCCTGATGTTACAGAGTTTAGGCAGGAGATGATGATGGTCCTATTGGCAAATGTTTTATTTCTAGGCTGGCTTTTGTACGTTAAGTCTTTTTAACTTCTTTTACACAAGAATCCGAAACTTCTCCAGACTTTATCTGAAGGTGGTGTATGAATGCAAATGTCCGAGTGAGACGATCAAATAGAGTTTCTACCATGAGCATGCTTCTGGCTCAGATGATCTTCCACTGTTTGTTACATGTGTCAAACACAACTTGAGACAATGTCCAAAGCTGATTTCTCCAGACACTGCTGGAGTTCATATGTGAAAGAAGGTATTTTTAGCACCAATCTATCATCCTCATCATCATCCCATTATGCAAGGAAGTCATGCAAAATTGCTCTCTAAACTACTAAATCAATACACAGTAAAGTTTAGCAAATGTTGATACTCAAATACACAGTTTTCTCAATAAATTACAGTACTACTACAGTATAAATGACAGTTTTTACATATCACTGAGCACAACACTGGGTATCAGCCATGCCATAATTAATCTGCTATACCATAATACAGACAACCACACATTAAAAAAAAGTTGCTTTTTACTCCTACCCACATCCAAGTAAATAGTCTATACATGAAATTCACAGTGCCCAGACTGAGCAAAGCAAACTTTGCAGAGTTTAAAAAAACTGCCCGAGAAAAGTTGGGTGTTATTTTACAGTCTTATAAGTCCTGGAAGTTGAGCACTTTTGGTCATGGTTACTCAGGGTACTGAGTCACTCAGGGTACTGAGTAACCATGACCAAAAGGCCAGATCAGTGCCTCCAATAAGGCCACAGTAAACTAAAGATGTCATGTGTTTGCCGTGTTCTGGTCATTGTTATTTTTGTTCACTTGGATAACTGCCCCTGGTATACTATGAATGGGAAGCCTACGCCTGGTGGTACACTGTAAACAATGAGGCAATGCTCCCACCACAGGCTGCCAACATGTCCTTAGTCCCCAATCACTGTTTGTTGTTATGGTGACATAGCTACTATGGTCCAACAGAGAAGACAAGGTGAGAAAGTAGGACCTAATTTCTTTCAAATGCAGTACATGAGTCTCTCCAAACACATGCAAACATGGATATGTGCGTAAGTGTGAGTTTGAAAAGAATACAGTTCCTTTCCAAATATATATATATATATATATATATATACATAATATTTGAACAGCAAGGGTAATTTAGTTGTTTTTGCTGTACACTAAAGACATCTGGGGTTAAGATGTTACTAATAAATAAATATATATTAGTGAACCTTTCCCAGAAGCAGTTAACCACGAGATTACCTCTACCGTGCTTAACCAATTAACTGGTATGGTTTGAATCGTGAGCAGATCCTGATTTATAAGTTATAAACGTATAAAGTCATAAACTTATAAGTTTATGGACCTGAAATTAAATGTTATGATAGCAAAGGTGCTATCTTCTATGTTGCTTAACATGATGTTTAAATACCATAAAATGCTAAAATGCTAAAATTCTTAACTTTCATTTTGTATCTTATTTTCAAATTTAAAACCCAATGTTTACAGTGTATAGCAAAAAAAAAATAAAAAAAATTAGCTGCGCTGTTCCAATACATTCAGAGGAAACTGCAAGTCAAAATGGATCAAAAGCTCTTTTAAGTCTTTACACTCTGTGCTATCTCCATCTTTCATTTGACTCCATGTGTTCTGCCAAGGCGTAGGAATAGTACTCTTGCCCTCTAAATCCACTTCATCAAACAAAAAGTTGCTCCTTTATTACGTCCTTTTTGTGAGTTGAATCAAGAATATTTTCATCAAGATAGATTCAGGTGACTCAGAATGACAAAAAAGCCTTTTCTTAGATAAAAAGGCCATTCGTTTTAAAAAGTGGTCACCAGTGCATAGAATAATTTGTCCAACAGAAAGCAATCATAGTTTTTAATATTTTTCCTGATGTTTAGTATAGCTAGATGTAAAGACTCATCTTATACTAAATGCATATTCATCTCGACACTAAAGGCATGGCCTTGCTAATTCCAATACTATTGGAGGGTGTTTGTTTGTGTAATCAGTGTTATATGGCATTATATCTAAAAATTAAAAGTCAGAAAAGACATATACAAAGAAGTTCCATACAAATTAATGGAATGTGCTGTAGTTTTAATAAAAACTATTTCAAAATAATATGCAGCATCAGTATGCATTAAAAACAAACCAGTACTCTACACCGCTCAGAATTGAGTTTCCTATTTAGACAACTAGGTATCCACTTTCCTCCCCAATAATAAGCCATTTTAAAGACACTGTGATTGGCAGATCTGTTGAGACAAACAGCGTGACTGGTTGAAAATGTATTATTCTAAACGCACTCCTGTCATTTAACGTTTCGCTGAACAATCTTTCCCTTCCAGCCGCACTGCACATTACATAAAAACCAAATATTGATTTGCCCTCACTGGTTAGTCAAACTTAACCTGGTGTGCTGTGCCGCTGGCTTTGATTGCTCGGGTAAATTACTATAATTTCTGACACTAGAAATACAACATTTGTAGTAAATGCACCAGAAAAATGGATGTTTTGAAGCAAATGCCATAAAAGCTAAATTTGTGTTTAATTTGTGTCTTTTAATCTAAATCTCCAACCAGATATTTAACTATGTGTTAGGTATAGGGAAATATTGCTTTTACTATTCAAGTTCATATTTAGTTTTAGAAGTCGGAAATGTAAGAAATCACTCTGCAGGGCATAGTCCCAAAACAAACTCAATTTGTTGCATTGGAGACATATAGAGACACGGATTCAATCCTCTTTCTTATCCTTGAAAGAGACAGAGATAGAGGGATGTTTGTGAAGAAAGGGGAAAAACAAATGGTGACACAATGTCTTACTGGAACCATTACCCGCTGTTCATCACCAAGTTTAAAGGCTTTATCCTGCTCTTTGCCATCCTCTCTCTCTCTCTCTCTCATCCTTCACCTCTGTGTCCATCCGTTACATTTTCACTGCCATCCTTCTATCCCTGACCCATCGCTCCTCACATTCAGCTCCAGTGTTTGCTGAGGACCCAGTAAAAGTGGTACCAACAGCTGTCCAAACACCGATGGCCTCCCGCTGTGTGTGTTGAAGACCCCCCCATGTTCCCAGTTGATTTTGTACTAGCTATTCTCAGACATTTTCAATACCGTCACCATGGAACTTGAAAAAGAATGGGCAGAAGAAGGAAGACAAAGGTAGAACATGTGGAGAAATGAAAAGAAAAAAGGGCAAAGGGGGCGGAAGAGGAACCACTGCTGTTCTTCTATGACATGACATAGATGAGTACTAATAATATAATGTGAGGTAGCAGGAGTTACACAGAATAAGTATTGTTGTTCAGCGAGTAGTTTTACTTTCTATGCTGCAGCTTAAAAGAAAAAAACACCAAAATACTGTAAATGCTAAATAAATAATGAAAAATAGAAAGAAATAGAAAGGTTCATTGACACTTTCTGCATAATAGGACTGAATAATTTATAAGTGACATCGATAAATATGTTTTGCTTCTGACTGTTATTTCTGAGGGCAGAGCTTTCTACTATACACTAAAAAACCTGGTGCAGATTGTTTTGAATCCAGCTCAAATACAAATGAGTTGGAAAATATTGATGTTAAAAAGCTTCTACAGCAATAAATATAGAAATATATTGTAAATAACGTGAATTCAGTATCAACTAGTAGCATTTTTTAAAGTATTAAAATGTTGCTTAAAGGGAGAATTATCTTAAAAAGAGATAATCTAACAATTTTTTTTGTGCAAATTAAAAGTTTACAAGCTGGTTTCTCCATGATTTTATTGATGGTGATTGGCACAGACTTACATTACATCTAATGGAGCTTAATGAAATTAAAAGTGCAAAGAATTAGAAGAGCAAATTATAATTTCTGTGAAGAAAGGTAGAAAGCTTGAAAAATGTTGATTACACTTAAAAACCTATTACATCAAAAGAAAAGATGTAATTTTACACTTTATGTAAAAGATATCAATTCAACTTTTGTTGCATTTTTCCATAATTCAAAGTCCTGTGATTCTGAATGCATAGTTAAAGATACACTAACAGCTTCCTGTCAGGTACAGAGATACAGAGAATCAATAAAGACCAATGGATGTTGATGGAAGAAAATATAACATTATCAGAAGCCATGTTTTGTTTTGTTGGACACGTAACGTATGAATATGAAAAATCCTCCCCTGCTCTATGCACCTTTGATGCCGTTTAAAGCTTTTAATCATATTCAGTGGTGCTACAGTGTGATACAGTGGTGATACAGTGTGCATAATGAAATACTGTGGGCCTAAATGTATTCAGTGAATAGAAATATTGTACACCAACTCAGCATCAGTAATAACTAATGTTATTTTTGTCACGTTTAGCATACATAGAGGGGCTAAACAAGGGTGTCCACTTTTTCCCTTACTTTTTAGTTTGGTGATTGAGCCCCCAACTTAAATAAGAGTACTTGAAAATTTTAAGCGAATTTTAGTAAATCAGCATATGTATAAATTATCACTGTATGCTGATGACATAATGTTATATCTGTCAGATGTTTCAGAATCAACAAAACATTTATTTAGTATCATAAAGGATTTTAGTAGAATATCAGATGATGAAAAACTGGGAGAAATCAGGTAGGTATGTTTTTTTATATAATAATTGTTCATTTAGAGATTGCAAAGAATTAAATTGCATCCCTTGGGTTAAGGATCAAGAATAACCTAACAGCTACATGTCATATTAATCCTAAAATGTTGGTGGTTTTAAAGGCTTTTAAAGAGGCTTTAAAGGCTCTAAGATGGCTTTTGGAACCAAATCAAAATTATACTTTTTATAAAAGTGTCTGCAATTTTACCAAATATTTACTACGGAACCTCACAGGATATAAATTTTGTTTATTGTTTCTTATCATGTACATTATGCATTTATTTTTTAAAAGATGTTTTGTATGATTTACACTTACAAAAAATTTTTATTTCTTATAATCTGCTTCATCTTTCTGTGAAATGGCTCATGAAAGAACATTTTCAGAGGGTTTCAGAGAAATTCATGGGAGCCACTGGAAAGCTTTGAGAAAGTGTTGCAACAGAGTCGACAGAGTAGATTATGCAAAACTAGTTTTTTGTTATTCCATCTACATAAATTTGAGAGTTATTAAAAACAACAACAAAAAAAAACAATAGGGCCTCCATAAAGATCTTAAAAATATCACAGAAATTTGGGAATTTTACAGCTCAGTAAAGTCGCTGTCATTACCCTAATCCAGTGGTTCTCAAACTTTTTCTGTCATTCCCTACTTTTTGGGGGCTGTTGGTTTCAAGTCCCACCTGTCCATCAAAATGGTACTGAAATAGGGCAAGTTAAAATTTTTCCCACTTTTAAATCAATAACATCAAATACCAAGTTCAAAATATAGAAAATAAAACTGCAATTGTGTTAACATTTAGCTTTGTCACTTTGTTATCATGTGCAAAAAAAGAGCAGCCCCGGGGAGGAGTCAGAGGTCATCTCGAGGAATTGGTCCTCATCAGCAGAACAGAAATCGACAGGTGCTGCTCCATTGAATGGACCCAGAACCCAGCCATACTGAGCACTGTTGTTTGGGAAGTATTTTTGAAATAATCCTCTCCATGGAATAAATATGCTGCTTAATACCTGCAGTCACTGTGGTGGCTCCAGAAACACTGGCTTCAACAAGTTCACTCAAATTAGTAATTAGTAATACCTCAGGATTTTCTTGATCGAGGCGCCTGCCCCACATCTCGAGCTTTCGGGTGAATGCAGGGATCTTGTCTGCCAGGTGAGGTAGGTGCTTGTCTCTGTGTTGAAGCTGAATATTTAATTCATTTAGCTTTCCATATACATCGCTGAGATAGGACAGTTTCATCAGAAATTGTTCACTGAACCTGCTTGCAGCCTCATCCTTGCATTTCCTCTTTCAAAAAGATGCATATTTCCGCTCTGAGCTCAAAGACTCGTGACAAAACTTTGCCTCTAGAAAGCCACCTTGGCTCGCTGTGAAACAGCACAGCTGAATGGTCACACTCACAATCTCTGTCAAAACCTCATTTAATTCAGGGCTGAGCTGCTTTGACTATAACGCTTCCCTGTGAATGACAGTTGCGCGTTTGGTGCGACCCTCTTCATTAGTCCCTGCAGCCATTTCTTTTTCCCTGCCATTGTTTGGGCACCATCCGCGCAAAAGCCGACACACTTTTCCCATTTCAGCCTATGTTCTGTGAGGTAACAGTCAAAAATCATGTGTTTGCATGTTCTTGCAAAACCCCAAATCATCATTAATCGTCATTATTGCTGTCAGTGGCCTAATCCACATGTAAAGCAAAACGTGTCTTTGAGTCTTTCTTTGAGTCGTTCTACAAGATCACCTGAAATGTCGCATATACATCTTGCAACAGTATCGTTTCACGGATGGATAGCTTTCAGTTTCTACAGCAGCGGGAAGAATGAGCTGCTCAGCGATTGTATGCAACTTTGAATGAGGCCATTTGTTCTTAGCTGTTCACTGAGCAACTTTCCTGTTGATGATATTCTGCCAGTTTTCTCTGAAAAGCCCAGTGGCTTATTGACATGACTGGGGTGTGTTGTCTCTTAGTGTCATCTTAGTTTTTTGGGTCTCATGCTGTCTGCTGCCAACGGTTTAAGACACAAAACAAACATGGGTCTCTCCTCCTCCCTCACCATCCTACGTTGAATCCAAGAGCAGGAAAGGTCTCTTTTTTTTTTTTTTGTGGTCCATGAAACACATTTGGCACAACTGGAAAGCCTAAAAGCTTCAGTACTGCTTTGCCCACCCAGCACTAGTGATACATATATCTTTCTAACCATGTTCATGATTATGCTTAGGCCTACAGTAAAGTGCAGTTAACCAAAGGGCTGCATGGGTGGTTTCGGGCCAGGTGGGTCAGCTGCCCAAATAACTGGTTGAGAGATGAGAGGCAGGATATTATTTGGATGGGCCTAACAGCCGCCTGCAAGGCTAAGCAAACTCTCAGTGCATTTTTAAATGAATGTCTGGCCTATTGTGTCAGAGTTCAGCGTTTCCATTTTCACCATGGTTTCTTTTGCAACGTTTCGTTGTTTGCTATGTGCAAATTTGCTATGTCAGTGCTTTAAAGTGGGTTAAAACACAGTACAGTGACTGGACAAAGTCCTGCTATATGACTGTACCTGATGAATGTGACTACAATGAGCCCAATCACTAGGGAGACCAGACTAAAAGGTCCCAATCCTCACCGACTTTTACATAGACACTTAATATACACTGAGGGTGTATCACACTGATGTTGGTTGGATATGTCTTTGCAATTGTTTTTACCAATACAAAGAGCAGCGATTACCTAAAGGGTTTTTGCAGTGTATCTAGCCGACTTCATTATCTATGTTTAATAGATGTCCAACATATTTTATGATACCTAGAAGCCAATTAATTTATCTAATGAGGAAAATCTTAAAGGCTGAACCAATCAGCCAGTGACATCCTACTAGAGAAAACTAAATCAACAATTGTTAATTTAATATAGTTTAAAGTTTGTTAGCTGCTACTGCAACCCTTGTATCCATCAGGTAGACAGCATCTGCTGTTACCTTTAGTATTACATAATCACGAAGAGTGATAATGTCGGTGGTGCCACTGGGATGTTTTATGGTATCGTTTTGTTTAGGCAACAAAGATGCATATGCAAAGAAACATAGCAAGAAAATAGGAAAAATAAATAAGTTTGAACTTGCTCAAGACCACAGGTTTAACAGACAAGAAATGGGGAAAAGTTACACTCAAAACACTCGAGAGGACAAAACAAGAAAAAATGTTCATGACCAGAAACAAGTACCATTCTGACAGCACCTAAATACTAAAAGGCAATATAAAGCTTATCTTTAGACACTTCAAAAACGGACCAAGCAATTAATTCAAAAAGATATTCGCACACAATGAGACACAATTCACCAAGACAGCTTAAAAGGGGGTTTCCTTAAAAATAAAAATAAAAACGCTACAATTTTACATTCACAGTAAAAAACAACAAAAAAGTGCCTTCCTAAGTGGCTTCTCAAAGTGCAGGTGCTTGATTGGCCTATCTGCAGTCCAGATCTATGGCACATCAAGAAAAGAAGAATCAATCAACGTCGACCACACTGTAGATTGTTGAGGAGCTCAAGTCTTGTATCCAGCAAAAAAAAACCTAATTCCTCAGTTCCCAAAAATTGAACAAGTATAATTAAAAAGAATGGTGATGTAAGACACTGGTAAATATGTCTCTGTCCTAACTTTTTATGTGTTACAGGAATATGAGTGTAAATTAGGTTGCTCAGCTTAAAGTACAAGAAAGGCTTCAACATGATGATGTTTTTAACTTCCAAGTAAATGAGAACATTGCTCTTAGTTTAAGTTTGCGACAGACTGCGAGAACTGAGCGTGAGCAGCACCTACCACAGAAATAACAATCAACTGGTGATGGGCGGATCGATACCAAAAAGCCGGGACTGGGCATTGAAACCGCTCACCCTGTGGTCCGTGGACCTGCCTTACCAACTGAGCTACAGCCGCCCCAGAAATAACAATCCCTGATAGTTGCACAAATGTAGTTACACAATTCCTCTTTCACAATCAAGTCATCTTTTATGCTAATCATTTAGGCTGACAAACTAATTCTGCTCTCATGAGCCTGTGTCTCCACTCTCAAAGGTTGATTTGCAAGCTGTGTAGCTCCCAAATTAGCTTTTTGCTCTAAGGATGCTTCCAATATGATTACCTTCCTTTGCATTTTTCCTACCTTCCTGTTTGCCATCTCAAGCCTTAATGCTCTTAAACATACTTTTTTTAGACATTATTTTAGTGTAGGCATTTCCACGTTTGCAATCAGGAAGGATCTACACTCATATTCACACATATTCACAATCATTCAGCTTTACAACCTGGTCCCAGAGGATTTGCAACCTGTGTAGCTCTCACTTTTAATCTTTCTCATTATGCCTCCATACACACATAAAGCCTAACAAAGTCCAATGGCTGGATACAATTGAGCCACTCAAAAGTTCATCATCTATAAAACTTAGCGAAAAGTACAACAGATAACTCTTCATTGATTAATCTCAAAGACAAATTTAACTTACATGTGGGCCAGACTAATTTCCTGTCCCTGGTTTTCCACTCATCAACCACTTGTTGCTCTCAGCAGCAATTATGCCATTATCTAAGCAACACAAAAGACCACCACAAGCAAAACTGAGGCAAGGACAATTGTGTTTAATATAACAATAAGTTTGAAACGCCTAAGGTAACATGCAATTTTATCTACTGACTCATCATGGTAAGACAAAGAAAATCTGTGTCCTCAACATAACCTTTTCACAGCACAGACAGTTTTGTACCACTGTGTGGTCAATTTAGGCATGTAGCAAATGTCCAATAGCACACACACTCAATTTTATTTCAGAGTCCTACATATACATACAGTAGCCTTGCAATTCTTTACCACCTCCACATTCTTTTATTCTGTAATGACCTTACATCATTTGACAGAAACAAATGCAGATTTGTCCTTATAGTGTATGTATGAACCTTTTTATTTGTCCAACAGAATGCCCTTGAAGGTAAAGTGTCTCATTATTTGTGTCAACCTTGCCTCTATTGTCAAGTGTTTCTTGTATATTGTGACCACAATGTCATCTTTTTCTCTTCAACATAATATTTACAACTAATCAATAGTAACTGAAATACTGTAGTAACCAGGAGCAGGTATGTCTTCAACACATTTGAACATCAACAAATGATATTGTTACAGTACAGTCCTGTATGTGTAAGGTTCTTACCAGAAGGGGCATGGCCAGGTCGGCAAAGTAAACAAAGGCCGCCCCCAGTGTGAATCCCACAGCTACAGGCACGAAGGCGTATGAGCCATACTTCCCAGAATCCTCCGCCATTTCGATTGCTGGTGCAAGCAATGACCAATAGGACGCAGCCAACATGACCTGAGAGATGAATGAAAGGGGAAGAGAGAATTGAGAAATAAAATGTGATCTTTCTACTGAATTGCTTTTTATTGGAATTAACATGTGATCCAGGTCCTTTAAAGTTGCTGTCTTTGTAAATAGCAGTAAATAGCAATATCGCCAGTGTCTGTTGTTCATCACTGTTTAGGTTTTGCACATATCATCTAATATCTGCTTCCTGATCAGTGGTGCAAATACAAAATATCAGTGTGCTGACAGCTCTACCAATCAAAATCGGTGGAAGAGTATTATTAGGCTGCAGTCAGCTCCAGCAATCAAAAGTAATGCAACACAAGCACAGACCTAGTCAGCCTTGTCAATCAGGCCTTGTACAACAAAGATGATTGCAACTCCTTCAGTTAGGCTCAAAACAAACTCTTAAAACCTGTAATTTATCGAAAAATGTACAGTTTTATTCCTGTCTTGTGTGCATCAAAATGTCCAAACCTGCCAGCAATCAAGTCCTCACGTTGACTGCAGAGGATAAATGATATCTTCCTTACCCTCTCATCCTCTTCTCCATCTACATTCGGATGCTCTAAAATATATATATTTTTTAAAGGAAATTCTGTTCAGTGTGGATTTTAGCCACTTTAAAGTTTTCAATCAAAGAGTCTACTGTAATTTTTACAATTACAAGATGCAAATTTCATGCATTATCAATCATTCAGCTTTAAATCCTGATCCCCAGATGGTAACAGGTAATCAGCAAGGGGAGGGAATAGAGTAATAAAGGTGAAAACAGAGAGATGGCGAAAGATAATGTCTTTCTATCTGGCATCTTCATCTCTGCAGTATCAAAGCTTGATCAGGTGGCTTTAAAATCCGATTGCATTTTTACGGTTAAAAAAACAAAATATAGAGAGAGATAAAGACAGAGTACAGAACTAGACTACAAGATAAATTATTACAGTGACATTACACAAACAAAGAGAAAGATCTGATATGGGCCTTTAAGTGAAATAATGTACCCGTCTTATCAGTCACTCTGAGCTCTACTTTCTGTTAGACGTGGCATCATTGTCTTGCTGCTTAACCCAGTTGTAAATGAGCTTCTGTGGTTTTAACCATCTTCCTCCCATTGCAAGCATTTCAACCCTGTAGATTTCAAATAGTAAAGCCGTGAAAAATTTATGGAGACTGAGATAGACTTCCTTTTTTTTTTATAGACTTCCTGGATGAGTTTTCCTTATGCTCAGATTCAGTTTTGCTCATATCTAGACAGGTTCACAATTGTTTAAATTCTTCTCTATTTGTTGATAATGTCTCTCATTGTGGATCTGTGGAGTTTCTGAGGGTTAGAAATAGCATTTTAATCGTTCCCAGGCTGATGTATTTCAGTGTGATAGTTACTAGGATGTGGTAACGAATTGGCTGAACACTCCTTTTTAACAGGCCTAGGTGGTATTAAGTCATAAATATAATTACGATTAAATCTTTGTTTTATGTTAGATTTGATATAGACATACACAAAAAGGAGAGAGGAGAGATTTAAATGTTTTTTACAACACTGTTAAATTAATTATTAAAGCATTTTCAATTAGTTAAATGAAACACATTTTCCAGTAAACTAAAGGGACACAAACCTGTAAGAAATAAAAGTTGAATTCAATCCAGTTCAGATAAAGGATTTGTATATTTGATAAACATTTCTTCAGATCTACATGTGTTGTTATGGGGAGGCTGTCTTCGAGCAGAAACAAACCTCCAAAGTGTTGAGACACTGATTGCTCCATTGATTGCTCCGCTGTAACTGACTCCCTACAGGAAGTAGAGAGCCTGGTACAATAAAGTAGCAATCAACAGAAAACTGAAAGAGGAAATCATTTTTAATTCTGTTAATTCTCCTATTCCCATTTTATTTACTGAAGCTTTTGTTCAACCGTCTTTGGGCATGAACTAATTTAAGATAAGCACTGTGGAATGATCTTATATTGTGTATTGTGTATTAATGCCTAAAAATACAATTTTTTATCATTTCGGTTATTTTAGGTTGAATGGCGATACACTATATACATACATATACACACACAAACACACACACACACACACACAAAGGTCAAATGTTTAGTTTTCATCAGTGACCTGCAGTAACCTGAGTTCCTAAAAATATGCTTTTAACTTGTTTTATTATGTTAGGTTTAGGCTTCAGTTTGCATCCTCTTACATATAAACTGCATGTCGAGGGATGAACTGTAAACCTAGTACAATAACAATGTACATTCAGCTGATGTTCTTTCATCAACAGAAGTAACAAAGATGGTCAAGGAGTGTTTATAAAAAACTTTATAAGTTTAAAACAATCTTTTTATCATTTCAAAACAAGGGTGCTTACTTTTGCACGACTCTGTACAGGATCTGGAGTAACATACGCTGCTATCCAAATTGCATCTTTTTTAGGCAAGGCCATGATTAATTTAGCAAGCTCCACAGACAGTGAGCTAGAGCCAAAAGCCGCTAAGTTAGGCACGATTTCTTAATAAGGTGCAGTTACACGACTAACTACTGTCAAAACTGTAACTTTTAAATAATGAATAGGGTACTGACTAAAGAAATATGAGATAAATGTGTTGACCTTTAGAGTTCTTGATATGGGGATTTTACTACCTGAAGACTGCAAGCTGTTATCTTGGTTTTCTTCTTTATACTAAACTACTGTAACTGGCTGTAGTCTCACAGCGGACAGATATGAAACGGCACATATTTTTACATCTGAACTTCACACGCTATCATGTAAGAAAGAACAACATGACCACATATGAGACAAAAAAAACTGACCTTGCCAAAGAAATTCCTGTTTGTGTGTGGTAGTGTTTAGAACAATGTAGTCAGTTCTATTTTTGCTAAACTCAATAGAATGTTTTGGGTGGAGTGGATGAGTTGGAAATCACATAAGCTAAATTTTATTTGTATATGAATGTGCTTGGTGCTTTGGTGTTTAATTATATATTGTTTGCAGAGAATATACATGTATTTTGTTTACGATAACTTTTGGATAGTGAATAAAGTGGAAGAAACACAGTAAAAAAATGGTTTCAGATCAATAAATTGTCCTTAAAACTTTAGCAACAGAATAATCAGTAAGGATGTGAAAATAAAAAAAGATGTTTGTCACATGTTGACTCAACATGAATAAGTACAAGACTTTAGTATAACATGATTTACCATGTACCACTGTAGACACTGTATACTGTACCCATTTGCCACTATATCTACTACATGTTCATTTGTGATTTGTTTTCCATATGGTTTGCAGCTCAGTATTTAAGGCAGCTGTCCACAAACCACGGGGTCAGTGGTTTAGTTCCCGATCCCTCCTGGCTACATGTCAAAGTGTCCTTGGGCACTGAACCCTAATTTGCTCTGGGTGATCCACCAGGTGCACACCTTGCATTGCAGGCAACACCCTCGGTGAATGGGTGAATGAATAGCAAAGATAAAACCGCTATATAAGCAGCGGCCATTTACCATTTACCTTATAAACTATTGGCAGGTCCAAAAAATTTAAAGCTTTCTTTCAAACCTACTGCACTGTGAAGTGTCAATCAGCTTATGACTAACAAAAGACAAACGTTTTCCTAATGTTAAGGCTATGGTTAAAATAGAAAGTGTTAAGGATAATGCTGATATAAAGGGTTCAAAGCAGCAGGTGAGTACTTTCCAAAAGGCAGTGGGGGAGAAATAGTTTCAATACCCAGAAACACTGCATCCACATGACATCACTTAACCTCACGCAGAACACTCACATCAACCTGACTGATCTGTGATACCAGAGGGAAAGGTGAGACAAGGAATCTAATTTTGCTGCACCTAACTGTAAAGCACTTGCTGGCTCCTCCAGTTTCGTGGGGATGGAAATAGATACGGATAAAAGACTATTTGAAGAATTTCAATGTGTTATTCACCTGAGACGATGCAACATGTTATCTACCTTTGTTTCCATCCTCTTACTTTTTCTCTGGCTTTATTACAAGTTATTCTTCTTAATCTTTCCATTCCGCTATCAGCAAAGTATTTTTGTTTATCCTTTCTGTTTGGTTTCTTGCTTTGATCTTCATTTCTAGCAACCAAACCCCAGTCTCTAGTTTCACTCATTATAACTGAATTCAGCAGTCTCAAGGCTACTGAAACCACTAACGCTGATGAACTAGTTTTAGAAGGAGATATGAAGCATTCTGCCCCATAATTATTCTTATAAGCATGTGAACAGACCAGGAATCTATCCAAATAAGCATAAATTAGCATCCACACTTATAATGTAATTGATAATAAATGTAATCATTATTTCCACATTATTTTCATAGTGTGACCTTGTTGCTGACTCCTTATTAAATAAATTGTCCGAGTGAACTCTAACTGCAAAGCAATATTGGATGTAGGCCTACATCTACAAAACTAATGAGAATGAGAGCCTTTTGTAGCCTTTTCCATCATAACTGTTAGCAGATCCATTAATCCCACTTTGGCCCAGGCACGAATATCTCAACAAATATTGTATAGATTGCTATGAAAGTGAGTCCGAACATTTAGAGTGTCCCTTGTCCCTTGTACAGTATTTACCATGCTGTCGATTTCCTGTTTTTTCCGGCATCACCAAGAATTTTATACTGTATTTTAGGTTATAGGTTTTTAGACAAATGTCTCTGCAATCGCTTATTATTTAAAGAAACTAAATGTCTCTGCAATAAGAAGGAGAGGATGGCTGGCTGATAGCCCCCAGCTTTATATATTTATACTGTGCCCTGCCAGGCCAGGTGAACCAAATCCAACTGACAACCCCAACTCTGCCTACCAGGCTCTTGCAGAGACAGAGACAGAGGACCACTCCTCCGAAAAACACGGTCACATCCAGATTTTCCACCCACAGACATCTGCAATCTAATTCCTACAGAAGCACCTTTAAGACTAGAGGCAGATAAGATTGGAATGGGTATAAACAGAGGTAGATGGCAGAGCGGAAAAGCCAACTCCCTTACTCCACAACACTCCTAAAACCAATGCATCGCAGTGTCTTAGTAAAGGCACTCAACCCCCACCCAACAACCCTTACACAAAAAGAAAAAGCAGGACAGTAAATGGTCCTGTCCCACTAGAACAAATAGGAATCTTCTAAGTTTGTTTGTCTTACCTTTGTCTATCTTACACCTAACTATATAAACTGAAGCCTTGTCCTTAAGTGACTACCAATGGGGGACATGTCTTTAGTGGAAACCAGTGCATCTAAACCACAGATCTGATCCCAAGCATATAGTTCTACCCACTTTCAAAGCTACGTCAAGAGAGCAAGAAACAGAAAAAATTTAACTCATGTATGAGCCAACCTCTATTGTCACAAGAGATAACACCAACACAAATCAAATAGGTCTAACCACCAAATAAAGTCATCCTCATTGTACCAAAGTGGTTAATTTGATCCTGGAAGCAGCCCCCAGTTGTCACCTACTAGCTCCAAGCTGGACAAAGGAGGAGAAAACACACACTGTTGAGACTACAAACTTATGTAAAATAAAAACTAATGTAAAATAAATACATGTTTAGAAGAAATCATCACAAAGACAAACCAAACAACACAACCGAACAGGGTAGAAATCAGGAGGAGAAGGTCACTGGATGACAGCCATCGGTTTTTATCCCCCAGTAGGCCAAGTGCATTGAATCCAACTGATGACCCCCAACTCCACCCACCAGGCTTCTGCAGGCACAGAGGCATAACAACACATTGTCGTAACAAGAGAAAAAAGTAAAAGTCCCCGCCGGGGGAGCAAACTCTAAACATTTGTAATTTTGAGTGAAATGTTTCTACACCTATTAGATGGGATATCTACATATGTCATATTTTCCCAATATAAGGAACGAAAGAACTTTACATGTAGTGCTATTAGGTGTAGTTTCTCAATAATCCAGTCTTGCATTTAGCATTTACAGTCTTTCACACAGGTGATGGCTGCAGAATCTATTTAGTGAGAGTAAAACTGAAGCAAAACCGAACAGCCAACTAAAAGCAGGTCGTTCTTGAGACCAAGTGGACATTTTTGCAAAATTTGCAGAAACTACCACAAAGAATTCCTAAGATTGGATGAGGAATAGGACAACCGGACAGAAAACTTGGAAACATAATGCCTCAATCCACAACTCTCCATAACACAGGAGCATAATAGAATTTCAAACTGCTGCCTGCCACAACGGAGCTCAAACAACAATAATGTTGGTACACACATTTACTTTAGATTCATTCAAATGCAATTTCAGGCTCTTAATTAAGGCAGGGGGGTAGAAAACAGCTGGAGTGAGATGAGGCTCACAGACATGGTGGACACAACTATAATCAGGTAGTAACAGCAGGAATATAGACACTGGAAACAGTTTTGTCAGACTGAACAACAAACAAAGAGTAAAGAGGCCCTTTTAGTTCAGGAGCAGAGTCACTCATGCTGATTGGCAATGAATTCTGGTCGACTGTCAGATTTACCTACAGTAGGTACAAACTTAGAGAAGCCTATACAGCAATAATATTTATTTATTTAGAATTTTAATTATTCTCTCCTAACATAAACAGGAAGCTACACATGACCAGGTTAGAGTTTAATCATAGAACTCTCTAGCACCATAAAATGCTCCTCTAAGTGCTTGGGTATTGATGGACGGCAATCATCTGTATTATGCATGTCACAGCATAATCAATGCCACAATCAGTGAATACCCTGCTAAATGTGAAGGTTGCCCATTGACCTCCGATGTGGCTAAAATCCACAAGACTACCGGTTGAGGATGAAACTGGCCAAATGCAAAATTTTTAAGTTAAATGAAAACAGTACTGTAAGGCCTTATAGCCTTATTACCAAAATGTTGCACTGATGTTGTTACTGATAAATAATTCAAAGATTTCTGCAAATTATAGCTGATAATTCGTAATTGATTCATATCCGTTATGTTGTAATGGAGCATTAAGCCAAATAGTTTTTTTTACACTGTATGTGCAAATTAGATAAGGCAGATAACAAAATAATTGATTCCATGTGCTACTTTAGAGATACGGTACCTTTGATGTTGTGTGGATGTTATCTTGGACATAAAGTACACTGAATAACTTTTATAAAAGAGCAAAATTTTAAAGTGATCTTGAGGATGGAATTGATGAGTTCTGTCCCTGTGCTGTGAAAAACAAACTAAAAAAGCTATAATTTTTCCTACTGTATCAGGACAATTCATCGCATTGTGTTTTCTGAAATAATTAGATTTTTACTGGCAGTAACTAGTGGCTCTATCATCTAATCACAGCCTGTGGCAAATGGAAAGATAAGCTGGACAGGGATAGTTTGATTGATTGCAATGATAAAGACAGGAATTTAACAACTTGAATTCTGCACAGAAATCCTACATCACAAAATGAATTAACTGGTGCTGTGAGGTACACTCTCGATCCTAAGGCCCTTGTTGTAGGAGCAAGACACAAAACAAGCAAGATTAGACTAAATTGAGCCTCAAGTGGGTTCTGCTTTGATTTTCCCAATTCCATTACTGCTTTCTAATAGCCTGTATTCCCTCGTCAGTGCTAAATCTCCCACTAAGGAGAAGATGTCTCCATCCATCTTTTAGAGAGGGCTGGTATTTTGATGCGTTTTCTATATTTGCAGCTTTTACCCGTATTTGTTTTCACACTTCGCAGTGTTTCTTTACTAAATGCTGTAGCCGTGCTGGTAAATTGGTAGAGAGGTTTTCTTAATTTGCATTGTTTTCTTCTGCTGCAGTGCATACAGCTATCAGGATCAACATACTTTCCTTTTTCAGATCAATTCTCTTTCCTTCCTGATGTCTCTTCTGTTCCATCCATCCTGCCTCTTCTAGTAACTAATAACATCCAACGCCATCCATGTTTCCCCACTTCATCACCACACCAACATATGTGACTTGTTTCCTTGATTCCTACATCTATCTAACCGTTTGCGACCCTCTCTCACCTAATCTTTCTCATCCTGCTCTTCAGCTAGCGCAACACACTGCCATAACAAAACTAATACAAAGGTGAGCAGTGTTGCCAGCTTTGGTAATATTAGAGAATTCAATAAATGCCCTTGTATAATCGTGAAATGTTACAGCATTATATTTTCGTAACCTGTGCATAAATGCATTATTTCTAATTTCAAATTTTGCCCTACTCTACTACACATGAGAGTCTTATATATTTACCCATTCAACAGAAAACTGCATTCTGACAAAACTGCAGCGAGTTAGGGTGCTCTGAGTCCCATATTTGTACCCTGTGCTGCCACTTTGTCTTTGCAGTAAATAAACATCTAAGGGAAGTTATGAAGTCATCTTAAGGGTGATATCACATAGGTACTAATAGCACCTTTTTACCCAGTGGTACTTGCTCACCTTGACTTACCTTATTCAACTACCTTTTTTTGGTTTTCCACTGACACACTTTTTTGGCAAGATCGTAAATGAACTGAAGAAATACCAAGAGGTAACGCAAACACTGCAGACTAATGATTGGTCAGGTACAAATAACACTGCCACAGTGTTGCATTTGAGCAAAATCAGCTGTCTCATCATCTAGTATGATATAGTCCCAAAACTTTTGTCTTCAGCTTCTATAAAAACAAACTGTACCTCCTTAATCTGACAAATCAAGAACAGCAATGCTTGAATATTCTCCATTGTTCCTTTGTGTGTCACTTTAAAGATGTCATGCAACTATGCCTCCAAAAAACTGTGATTCTTTACAACTAAACTCCAAATGAAACTGCCCAGGGACAGTTCAACATGTGGTTGGGAAGAGCGGGGCGCGAACTTTAAACCCTATGGTCGGTAAGTGGCCACTCTACCAACTGAGCATGATGTAAATTGATATTGAACATTAAAATGTTACTACACAACGTATTTTTGTTAAGAATATCAGCAGTTTAATTGCATAGGAACATCATTTTAAGGAGACAGAGATATGTCAAGGCAATTCCATGTTGTGTTGCTATGATTCCCAGCTAAAGCAAACTCAAAGTGAACTATCTTAGTATGTGGGATCAAAAGCAAGCACAGTCTAGTTGAGTATGTACGTACCATGTAGTGGAAATGCTATACATTTAAAGCAATCTATTAGATGTTTAAGTATTTCACTCAATATAACAAATGTCAACAAATGGAGACAGAAAGCCAAGAGATCGGAAGGGCTGTTTCTCTGGGGACGTAGACGTATGGCAATCCATGCAGCATTTCTCAAGATATTTCAGTCTGGAACAAACTGGTAGACCAACTCACTAACCAGACCGATATTGCTATTCCTAGAGACTCATCACCAGCATGGCTCAAAAAAGCTTCATGCAGATTTTTGAAGAATGTGAACATTAAAATCAATTCATGTTGAGTGCTTTTCACAGACAATCAGGGCTCTATTGATCAGTCCAAAAAGGTCCATTTGCAATCAAACAACTCCATCTAATTCAAAGTGAACTACACTGGCACCACTGACACAAAGTGATTAAATCCTCGAACTGTTATTTACAACATTTCCCCCACGATGAGACTCCATTTGCTCAATCCAGTGTTAAAAGGAAATCACCTCCAATGCTTAATTGAACCCTTTTCCCACTGTGCTTCGTATTGTTGTGTTTGTACAAGGGACAAAAACAAGCATAGGACAGAGATTAGTGTAAAACTGGAAGCTGGTATAAAGATGAAACAAACACCAACATATCAAGTGTTGATGGAGAATAGCTTGAAATGGATTCCTGCAAATCTGCCTTTCTGAACAAACTCAGATTTTTTGGGGGGGGTTCTGTGAGTGTTTAACGCCGGATGCCCGTCCTGAGTCAACCCTTGCCAATTTCTACCAAATACTTCTTTGGCAATGTACGCAAATTCATGTTGAACCCTAGTCAAGGCCAGGGCATTGATTAACTTGCATTACACCTCCTGCAGGCTTCCCAGCATGCACTATTCCATCATAGTAATTTTTTTGTAGATTGAGGAAATCATTCATAACAGAAACTCTCTCTGTGTCTTAAATAAATATGACATTGATCCTTTTCATAATAAGAAAAAAATGTAATGTCTGTTCAATGAAAACAGAATAAAGGTTACTAGTGGATTCAGTCCCTACCCACAGAAGCTTAGACTGTAACAGAGACACTGGGGGCAGTCTCAGAAGACGTCTTGGTAATGATTTTGATAAAAACAAAATTGACCTCACCAGTTACAGAGGATATGAAGAAGCTAATGAAGTAACTACAAAATATAAAAATAGAGAAATATATCTTTGGAGATTGTGTGACTAAATTGTTAAATCAGTCTTGAGGTAAATGAACTTAGACAAAGAGAGAAAGAAATGATCTAAACAAAATCAAAAATATGAACTTTTGATTTTTTTTTTAAATTTAAAAACAGATAACTGTTTACTTTGTTTGTAGGACAATAGGACAACATTTGGAATAATAAGGTCAAATGAGTACAGTTCAGCCGAAGAAGGAGTCTTACACAATAACTGCTCACATAAACCCTCCTTGCATGATGTTACAAATGTCTTCGCTTTGTTGTGTTCGGCAAAAGACTTTTCAGACGTGTGCAACACAGCCTGGCACTACACCCATCAGAAATTTATGCAAATTCCATCAAGTAAAGCTCATTTACATCCTATCTAAACTGAAAACTAAGACTAAATGTCCCCATTATGTCACATATTATACATGGCTGTACACCCTGTAATACAGTATCAGCTGCTTCTCTGAATGTTTCTGAATGAAGACTAATTCTTTCATTGTTGTGCTGCAACACATAACAATAATCTCTCTTCCTGGCATTTAAATTATTTCATCAAAGACTGTCACGCAAAATAGCAATCCAATAGCAAGGATTGCCAAATAAGACATTAACCATTACAATACGTGGTAGCTTCTTCCAATGACGTGGTAAATAGAATTGTAGCAGCAATTCTCCATTGAGCCCTGGGAGATTTGTAATATCTGAAATCACATTTCCCTCAATACTAATCAAATTATGGACGCACAAAGCCTTTCCCTGCCTCTCTACAGTAAAAGAGAGCATAACAAAAAAAAAGCATTATACTACAATATCTGGAAAGCATAAGATATTGAAACAAACATAGACCTGAGGAAGAGGAGGTAATGACCTGCATGCCTTTGAGGTACAAATGAAAAAGTACTTGTTTCAATCGAGAATCAAGAACAAACAGAATGTGCTGTTCACTCTGCAAGTTAAAAAGCTTGCTGCTTATTCACTGAAGCTTGGCCTTTAAACCCTCCACAACTATGAATCTGACTCATTGGCCGCACAATATAAAAGATCACTCCAACATCACTGAAGAAATCTGTAGATTTTAAAGAAAAGGGTTGTGTACAATGGAATACTGAGGCATTATAAACATATTTTAGGAGATAAAAATCTTTACTGTTAGATGTACTGCAAATTGAACATCAGAAAATTGTTAAAGTGAAGCTCACACAGAACAATAAATGTTTTTTTTTGTTTTTTGTCCTTTCTGCTTATCCCGTGAGTTCAGGGTCGCCACATCGGATCATTGTCCTCATGTTGATTTGGCACAGTTTTTACACCGGATGCCCTTCCTGATGCAACGGTCCCATATTTCTACCGGGCTTGGACCAGCACTGCACAGCTGGGGAGGGAAATGGGCTGTTGGGATTCAGTGTCTTGCCCAGAGACACTTCAACATATAGCCTTAACCGGGGAATGAACCACTGACCCTGTGGTCTGTGGACGACTGCCTTACATAGGACAACAGTGCTAAGGTGTCCAATTGCAACACAGATGGTGTAAAAGTACCTAATTCCAAACAATGTCCTTTGGAAAAACAGTCACTCCAAAAGTATTGAAACAACAAGGGCAATTACTTTCAGAATTACAGATGTTTAAAGGGTATTTAAGTCTTCATACATTAAAGCCACTGCCCTGCTTCTTTACCAACTACCCTGCTCCAACCACTAGTGATTATCTGGATCAAATATCAATTTCTTTTTTATTTGAAAATCACTTTGACAACATAGAAGGAAGCACCTTTTCAGGAAATTCTATCTCTTCCGAAAGGATTGGAACGTGAGACTGACAAATGTTTCTTGTGTCCTGTTCCCCAGGTGAGATTAATTTTCAAATAGTAAACAGCTCTAAACGACTACACTTGGATTTGGCCTTGGGATTTACTGTACCCATGAACACTATATTTCTAGCATAAATTAACATGACAACGATGGATTTGACTTTGGGAGAAGAGCTAGTTATTATGAATGTGAAAAAGAGTGGAAAACAACCAGAGACAGCAGACAAAGAATGCACAGTAACTTAGTATGTCTTCAAAAAGAAATAAACCACTGGAGTACTGGCCAAAATTCATGCAATATGTCTTTAAAAGGAAACAGCTGGAGACAGAAGCATGGTGAGAGCTGTAAAGACCTACCCCACAGCAACACTTAGCAACATTAAATGGGAAATGTTCTGCACTTATAAAGTGCTTTTCTACCTATTGGTGCTCAAAGCACTTTACACTGCTTCTAATTCACCCATTCACACTCACACACACACACACACACACACCAATGGGGGTACGCCATTACCAACATCCTTCGCAAGGCAGGGGTGACAGTATCACAATTCTCCATTTAAAGAAACCTTCAGAAACACAGTAAAAAAGTACAGAGATAAGCCGAAAACTTTTTTAACAAAAATGTATGGACTGCTGAGACCAACATGAACAGAAAGACAGAAAGACTATAACATGGAGGAAGAAAAGACCTGCTCATGATTCAAATTATATTAGCCAATTTTGGGAAACATGGTTGAAGTAGTGTCATGTCTTCTGCTTGTACAAATTAAGTGCAGGAAAACATTTTGTCTGTAAATTTACAGAGAAATGCATCAAAACAAACTAAGAAAAGTTTCATAATGCAGCAATGCAATAACCCCAAACAGACTCAGCTCAACAAAGGACTTCATCACAGGGGAAAAAAGGAAAGGTCATGGGATTGATGCAAACCAGGAATTTTGAAAAAATTATATAATGTTTACGTTAAAACTATGTATTCCAAATTTTTAAGAAGAAATCAGATTTGTGTGATCTGATTCTAGAGATACTATGTTCTATGTTGTTTAATGTGAACACAATCAAATGAATGCTGAAATTCTGAACTTTCACCTGATGCCCATCCTTTGATCCTAAACCCAAATTGCTTCAATGCCTTGCCCTGGCAACATTTTTTGGAGGGTATCTGTAGGAACGAGGTAATTCTACATCATCAACACCAGCAGAGCATTATGCTGGCACGGTTTGTGTTGCCATAGTTACACATCTGAGTGATTACACAAAATGTCTTTCCCAGAAAACTCACATAAGAGTACTCTCAGGTCAAATACATCTGCATTCTAAGCATTCAGCTAATATCTATTACACAGCACGAATAATGTGGGAGAAAAACAGCAGAAAAGCCTAATTTAGCTGAGATGTCACAAACCATTCCCAAGAATAGTTTCCATTGAAAGATAATCTCTTGAAGCACAAAGTGTCATTTAGAAGTGCTAGTTATGGAAATATAGAGTTAGCCCATGTGTGTGATTTAGCTGGGAGAAGAAATTTAGAGAGGAAAAGCCAAACTCTACACTCGAACCCCTTAGAATCTTTTTCTCACCAGCAACAGCTCATTAATTTATCAAAATCATGTGCTGGTTTTAAACAAGACTGATGCAACAGCCATGTTAACTAATAGGTGAGGCTGTACTCAGAGAAATGGTGATTCAAGTTAGTTAGTATTATTATTAGTTAGTGTTATTAGTATACCCACATGCTTACATGTTCACGATAAAAAGATGCTGGATTTTTTTGAACTATCTGCGCCAGGACTTTTTTTAAATGCTGGGGTATTTAATGTTTCCAATCGGGTCGTATTCTGATTTCCAATATGCCAGCTGGCCAACATCATCCTGTGGGAACCTGTTTTACAAGCCAAATTGGGTCATTAGGCCACTATTTGAATAGTTTAACATGTTACAGTGCTAACATCTGCTAATTGCTGTAGCAGGCGTTACTTTACATCAGTGTTTCTTAAACTGTCTCAAATTGATAAATCTGACCACAAATACGAAAAGGATTTACATGTTAACATGTTAAATAAAAGGAATCACCTGTATGGATGACATATATCTGGCCTCCAGTACTTGGAGTTGTTTTTGACCAGATTTGTCCTTTACCTCACATATAAAACAAATCCCTAGAACATCCTTCTTCCACCTACGGAACATTTCCAAAATTAGGAGCATCCTGTCTCAAAGTGATGCCGAAAAACTGGTCCATGCATTTGTTACCTCTAGGTTGGACTACTGTAATTCCCTACTTTCAGGATGCCCCAGTAACTCCCTAAAGAGCCTGCAATTAATCCAAAATGCTGCAGCAAGAGTCCTGACTGGAACTAGCAAGAGAGATCATATTTCACCTTCACTAGCTTCTCTCCATTGGCTTCCCATAAAATCTAGAATAAAGTTTAAAACCTGGTTCTTACATATAAAGCTCTGAACGGTCAGGCTCCATCATATACAGAAGACCTCATAGCACCATATCATTCCAGGAGACCACTTCGCTCTCAGAATGCAGGCCTACTTGTGGTTCCCAGAATTTCCAAAAGTAGAATGGGAGGTAGAGCCTTTAGCTATCAAGCTCCTCTCTTGTGGAACCAGCTCCCAGTTCAGATTCGGGAAGCAGACACCCTCTCTACTTTTAAGTCTAGGCTTAAAACCTTCCTCTTAAATAAAGCTTATAGTTAGTTCTAGTTATGCTGTTATAGGCTTAGACTGCTGGGGGACCCACCCCCCAATGCACTGAGCTCCTTTCCTCCTCTTGACCCTCTCTCCTCTCCTCTGACCCCAAAATTGTCACCTCTGTATGACATTAACTCTGTGTGTTTTCTCCCATAGTTGTCTTTGTCCTTCTCTGTCTCCCTGTCTCTGTCCCTTTCTGCAGGTGTCCCCGGCCTTGAAGCTGTGTGTTTCCAGTGTGCAGCTACTGGTCCTACCAACCTGCCTGATGTTTATTTGTTGCTCTGTTCTTTTCTCTCTTCACTTTCCACTCACCCCAACCGGTCAGTGCAGATGGCCGTCCACCCTGAGCCTGGTTCTGCTGGAGGTTTCTTCCGTTAAAGGGAGTTTTTCGTCTCCACTGTTGCCTAGAGCTTGCTCCAGGGGGAATTGTTGGGTTTTCTCTATACATCTTTATAGTCTTGACTTTATTCTGTAAAGTGCCTTGAGATGATTTTGTTGTGAATTGGCATCATATAAATAAAGTTGAATTGAATTGAATTGAATATACTCCACCAAATAAATAAATAAATAAATAAATAAATAAATAAATTGTGAACTTAGCACCCCTTTAAAAAAACCATTACACCTACAGACCACAAACTCTGAGCTGCATTTAACACTAAAGAGAGAGTCAGAAGATCATCAAGGTCATCAAGATTCACCTTTTCGAAACCACGATGTCTCAAAACAATCCATTCAATAGTTTTTAGGATATGTCAGACCAACAGCCCAACACCGCCAACTCTACAGCCATGCCAACTGCGTGGCCCACGGGTTTTCAAGAACACTCCTGCTAGCAATCAATCCATTCCCCTGAAACTAAGGATTATACAACTCTCTAAAAATGCCAAATGATTCATTAGTAACAGGAGTTTGCTTTTCACAAATCTTTCACTTTTCTTGTTAAAATTTTTTTGCTTAGATTATAAGAAAACAGATAAAAGTGAGGGTATAACATAGGTGTTTGGCGTGGTGCTGATCATGTATCCAGCTCTGTGGGTCTATATTGAGGTACAGTATAAGACAAAGAGGGAAAGGGGGAGAGACGGAGGGAGAAGAGGAGGTAAAAGTGTTAAGGACAGGGGGGGATGTATATAATATACAGAAAAAATGTTTGTATTCTAAATGCAGGTTCGTATATGTAAATATTAATTTCCAAGTCAAATAAGGATGGCAATCATCATAATATTACCAGTAATTAAAAGCAAAAAACATGGGGAATTTTTTTTTCTCAACCAATCAACAGTTCAGAGCGAAGACCTTCACTCATCAGCTCACTTGCCTAACAGTCTAAGCCCTCATAGCAGCCTCACTGCTCGCCTCACAGTCCTGTACTCTTGCTATCAGGCACATGGTTAAAGAGTTAAACATGATGTTTCCATTTGATCAGTGACATTCAGCTAATTGTTCAATCTTCCAGTCGCAGAATATGAGGCCACAGGGCTGGTTAAGAATGCTGTTAGAGGCCTAACAACGTGTAGCTCAAAATCATGCAAAGATAAACTCATGTCTCACAATTATGGTAATGAAAGTAATATATGATTGTGTTGACAGGGCCAATGTCCACGTTCTGTCATCTTTGTAGGATTTCTTTTCCCTAGGATCCAAAATGAGCATAATTCAGTTAGAGTTTGTACTCAGCCACGCAAAGAAAAGCAAATGTTACTGTATATATGTTCATGCAAGTGAAATATGAATACTTTATGTACAACTGCTGCTTTAATGTTGTCGCTAACTGCTCAATGCGATTCCCACACCACCCAACATCTCAAAATGATTAAATGCTAAAGAAATATTCTATTGAAATTTTATATGTATGCGGCCAGAGAAAAGTTAACAAAATGTTTGTAATTAAGTGAGACCTTGTGGACCTGGACTGATTAAAATCCTTGAGGAATATAAATGAACCTTCATCATGCAAACTGTAAATATTCTGTACCAACACCATTAATATGTATGTGGACTGTCTGTAATGTCCATATATGCATTCACTTGTGGGGAAGAGACTGTAAATCTTGTAGTAATGGCTCATTTCAAGTGAGAAGTAACTCATTTTTAAGTGTAATGCTTTTAAAATAAAGCAGTTGCTCACTGATAACATTTGCAACATTTACACTGCAGCATTTATATTCTGTGTGTGTATTTATGTCAGAAACACTACACCACTCTCTCTTTTTTATTAAGGATTCCTGATAGGTACTGTCTACTCCTCAGGCTGCAATTGCCTATTCACCTTACATACATTAACAAACGTAATGCCCATAAGGACCACTGCTACGGCTTTTTCAAGCCTCTGTATAAAATTACACCTAAGCCGTTTAGTGGGAATGTGGGCTGAATTCTGTGAAATGTAACATCAAATGTAAATCCCAAATGGTCCCATTGCATAAAACACTAATTACTGGCGAATCCTTCTCCTTCACACTGGCTTGTAAACAGTTGTTTTACAGTGATACATATACAGCGGGCAGTCAACCGGCTGGAGAACGACATGAATTACAAGTCCTCCTGATAGAAAGTTTTTTTAGGACTAGCGACTTTGGAATAATTAGCTGCCATTTTCAGTTTGCTCATCTAGTCTTTAATATAATGCAGTTAGGCTAAGTTAACCGAATTTTATTGACAGCTGCAGAAACCCTGAAAGCTTTGTTTCTACCTAATGAAACTTTCACCTGCTATTTTATACTTAATGTATGGGATTGCAATGGTTACAATATATAATTAAAATTGTGAATTTTCAAAAGAGGAGCACATAAATATGAAACATTCTGAAGAGGAATAAGATGTCTTTTAGCCATGAAACTGAGATGGCCCTAAGGCCATTTGATAGTGCTTGTTTGGGTCGGCATCTCTCTCTTTTAGTTCCTCCTACCCCAATGACTGCGTTTACATGCACTTAAGTAACTGGGATACTCTGAGAAATCAGCTTTCTCGGGAATCAGGGAACGGCATTTATATGCACTTAAAAAAACTGGTAACTGGAAATCTGCTTATACATGCAGCTCCTCCACATCAGACTTATTTTGGAAGCCCGACTCTCAGATTTAAACTGTACAATGACAGAAAACTCAACTTTCTGACTTCTCACTTTATGTGTGTGTGTTTGTGTTGCAGGAGAGTATGGGACATACAGCTGAAACTATCAGAATTCTAAAAATAGTAGGAGAAAAGACTTATTTAGAATTCCTTTACGCACTTATTCGCATACATTTTCGGCCTGACTTTAGAAATAATTTGTTTTTAAAATGAGGTGGCATCACCCCATTAACACCTTTCATTCAGCCTTTCACTCAACTGCGTCTTCCTGTCTGCAGCCTTTTGTTGTGCACATCATTAGTTGGAGAAAGCTGATTAGAAACCTGGTTAGAAAGACAGAATTTACTTGGGGAAATCAGGTTTCCTTAATCCGCTACCCTGATTTCGGAAATCAGCTTTCCAGAGAAATCCGACTGTAAACTGGTTACTTAAGTCCATGTAAAAGTGCTCATTGAGGGATTGGCCTTAGCTGCACTAAGTCTGCAAAAGCTGGTTTAAGTTCAGGATGGCTCTATCTTTCTCTCTCTCGGAGGGAGAGAGTGCTCTATTTTTAGACATAAATCCTAAATTAATTCATGGTAAAATGTGCTTTTATTGAATGCAGTGTCATATTCACTAGGCCATGTTAAAGTGGATCAAACAATAACCACCTCAACTTGAAATTGGCATTGCCTACCTCTCCTTCTGTCTGTGCCATGCGGGCAGATAGGGGGAGATGTAAAGCAGTGCAAAGCCAGTTCTTGGTGTTAATATGCTGAAAGCTGAGATAGAGTGGCCCCTGATAATTCATACATCAATATGATTGAGGCGATTTTTTTGTTCTCCTCCCATCAGAAAGAAGGCAGCCACATGCCCACATGCACAGTATTATTAATATCCACCACTATTTACAACAGTGGATGGACTTCTTTTAATTGTCTTTTTGACACATTTTACTCTCTCCCCCCATAATTATAAACTTAAATTTATTATTAGGAGCCCTGGTGTTTCTAAATGAAAAAGTAAATAATGGTAGCGTTATTATCCTGTTCACTAAAGATGTTAATTGAATTGGAGTGTTAAATGTTTGTGTCAAATATGCTATATTAAATAGTAAAAATGAATATGCTATGCAGATAACATTAGATCAAATCTTGTTTAAATATACATTTGCCCAATATTAACCCTAATGATTTTGGTGTTATTTATATTCATTCTGACTCAGACATAAAAATACAACTTCAACCGTGAGAACATTTGAATTTGAACTTTTTTATCACTGTGCTCAAGTTGAAGCTCTGATTTTCATCGGGTTCTGAGAGTTTTATTGCATCATGTTAACAGCTGATTTGACCTGCTGAAATTAACTTGGCTCAAATAAGGAAGTTGCTAGTTTGACCAATGACAGCTGAGCTCTGCTCTAGCAAACCCTTGCTGACTAACAGCATAAGGGGTTAAAGCCTTGTACGTATGAACTGCGGACAAAGATTGGGACATTGACCAGAGTTGTTGTTTTTACACGTGTAACACACAGCAGGAGATCATCCAAGTCAGAAACATCTCACAGGAGAAACTGTGCTGGATTTCAGTGAGGGGTCAGCACATATGTGACAGAAAAAGTATGCTGTGTCAAATAGTATTTGTTTACAGCATAGCAAAATCGGGCCAGTCAAAAAAAAAAAAAAAGCAGCGTGCTATATCCACATACAGGCCCACTCACATAATCCAGACAGGATAACGGCCAGGTGATCTTTAGGCCATCTCAGGTATTCGCATTCTCATATACACTATGCTGCTTCCGAGTAAAGTCCAGGGAAGGACTTGAGATAACACATGAATATGTAGATGAGCTTTGCTAACAGGAGAAGCAGAAGCGCTACCATAGTGTCACACACATTCAAGTTTAAAAGGTTGGCAAAACAGACAAACCTGTGGACAGAGCCATTATCGAACCCTCATACATTATATGGGCAATGTCCAAGTACACAGCTATTGACATGCACCTGCTGAAACTTGAATGAAAAGTAAACATGAGTCGGTGAGAGCTGAAGGTGGCACCAAATTTGACATTATACAGGAAAAACCCTGATTATGAGAGTGTGGCAGGGCGAATTAGACTATGACGGGCTGCTAAAGTCTAGGTAAGTACTGTAAAACACTGCAACAATAACATAATTTGTGTGAACGTCAGGCGGCATTTTCTCAAAAACTGCTTCCAGTCAGTTTTCTCCATGAAATGTCTTACAACTTTTAACCATCCCCCTCTCTCCATTTACCCCCAACCTGTTAGTTCTCAACTCATTTTTGCCTGACATCATGTAATTTGTTATGCACATTTGTCAGCAAAGCTGAGGGAAGAGATACTTATTTACATCCTTGACCATGGCTGACAGGTAATTAAAAAAAAAAGATAATGGCACAGCAAAATGCAACAATAAGAAGTGAGACGAAGCTGCTCTAATACAAAAGAGTGTTTACTTCAACACGCCATGAATCTGAAAGAATGCACCAGGTTCTAAGTGTTGCAGCATTCTCCCAACATCAATAAAGCTCCAGATAAAGATACTGTTAACAGCAGCACTTTCTCACATCGAGGTCCAATTACTTTATAAGAGGCTAATACAACATAGAAAAAAAAAAAAAAACTAAAATCAGATAAGGAAAAGGTCAGAAAAGCAGTAGTTACAGTAATGAACAAGCATTTGCCAGGACCTTTGCTTTACAGTCCATTTAACCTCAGTGAAAAAATGGTCAGCAAAGATGATAATAATGTGGATCAGGAGGTCATCTATGGCCAAGCCTGTACACCGAGATAAGCAACACATTTATTATTGTCCAGTAAGCTAAAGTTCACTATATTATTACTGTTTGTGTGTTGTAGACCTGTCCCAGCACTCACTTCTTTTCAACATGAGAACTCAGTGAAACTCTTTTTACCTCAGGCCTCAGCAGTGTTCAGCAATTCAAGGAGCCTCTTTGCATAAATGACTAAGAAAGCCAAAGGACAGGTTTTATATGGCCGCTTTCAAGCAAAGTCACATGTTGTGATCCACGCTGGGATAATAGGATGGATTTAGATATACGGTTGATGTAAGAACTATCCTTGGAAAGGCAACCCCAATATAGCCTTGGTTAAACTCGATGACACAGGCTGGAGTCGCATCAAAGACAAGGCACCGAAAGCAGCACATCCTACACAAATAGCCGGTATTCATTAGCATTGTGAACAGAATTTAGACTTATAATGATTAAATACTCATATTCTGAATCATGTTCTGTGTTGCTCCTGTCTAGACTAATTCCACATTACACTTGCAGATGACCAAGGACGGTGATGGTGAAAGAAACATGGGACATCCAACCTGATGAAGACTACAGAGGGGAGGAAAAGGCCCTAGAATGAAGGGGAACTCCTCCCCCCAAATATTGCACATAGATCTTAACGTACAACATTGCTAGAATCATCAATGAGGCCCCAATCCCTGTTAGACTGCTTTTTACCGAGAGATCTCTCTGAGCTAACTTCAATTATTACCTCATCTAAACCAACAACCTGTCTGCTGGACCCTATTCCAACTAAGATGCTCAAGGAAGCTTTACTCTTAATAGATACGTTCATATTAGATATCATCAATCTATCTTTAGAAACAGGCTATGTACCACAGGCCTATAAGGTAGCTGTAATTAAACCACTACTTAAAAAACCCTGTCTTGACCCAGGTGTTTTAGCCAATTACAGTCCAATATCTAATCTCCCCTTTATTTATAAAATCCTTGAAAAAGTAGTCGAAAAACAATTAAATGACCACCTTTACCAACCTTTAACCTTTTCCACTAACCCTAACTGGTCAAGACAGATGGCTGTCCACTCTTAGCCTGGTTCTTGTGGAGGTTTCTTCTGTTAAAGGGAGTTTTTCCTCTCCACTGTTGCCTAGAGTTTGCTCAAGAGAGAATTATATACTATACTGTAAATATATTGTTCCCTGAAAACCCTGCTCTCTGGTAGGGAAGGGGAAATGATATGTATCAGACATAGCCCTAATATACATGTGTGCACTGGCCTACTCTACCCACAGAGTGTTTCCTTTAATACTGGTGAAACAATCCATCCAGAGACATCATGCATTAATCTGGAGAAAGCCAGCATGCAGATTTTTTGATATATTTTTCCATTATTTTTTTTTTAGGAATGAAGGGGAAAGAAACTTTTTAAATAATAGTTTTTCCTCTCCAAAAATACTCAGAACCAAGACTCAATTAGTTTACATACAAAAAAAAAAAAGACCCCAAACAGCACAACTTTGTTTGGTTGCATTTTCTTGAAAAATATTTGTAATGTTTTTAAAGAACCCAACCATTAAACATACAAACTATTTTCCATTACGTCTTCTTGCAACTGTAACTGTTCTTTTTAATTAAACTGCTACAAGGTTAAGAATGACTTAACTGATCAAAATGTTCTCTACACAAATTACATCTTTTTTGGACTTTCAATAGCTGAGTTTAATCCAGTGCAGCTTTTGCTCCTTTTGTTTGCATCAGAGATCTGTAGTATTGTGCATTTATGATCCACATTGTCCCATTAGTCTGTTTTCATAGTCCAGGGACATTACTGCATCAAGGGCTAGTATGTGCATGTGAGCGAAGCCCCGATACGTTGTGTGTTTCATTTTGAGAAAAATCATGTGACCGATACAGCTGCTGTGTTGTAAGGAAATGAAGCACCAAATTGTGTTTATTGGGAAGCTTTAAAATTTTTATGTACTACCTCATCTGTACCTTGTGTAAGAGTTTTTTTCAAAGCAGGAAAACTGGACAAATATCCCCTTGGCCACAAAATGATACCAAATCTTCTCTTTCTCAATAAAAATGTGTAAACCCTGCCTTTTCCCCTCACATAAGTACACAAGCACTCCCACTTTTACTTATTTTACACAAATTACATTAACACAAACTTCACTGTGATTTCATGTTTTTCACTTGTAAAAAATATTTTTGTACATTCTGTTGTAGATACTATTAAGTCATGGCCATATTATTTTGTTATATTCAAACTAATTTGAATATATACACCACAATGTCAAGCCAGTGATATCAACAAATTCATTGGTGGCTACATTAAGTATGTTCTTTCTGGGCTTTAATGGCAGACTTCTTCAACTGTTGCTAATTGACTTGGTCAGTCTGACACCTACCACTTTTTCCTTCTAATAAAGTCATTATTTGAGTCGGCAGCATGTCCTGTACCAGTCTCTTGCTGCATTAAGAATCCCCCCACAATTACTATGCATTTCTGATTTGCAAATAATCTGTTTCTGTACAACTCAATTGTACAGACATCCTAATTCCGACGCTACAATCATGAGTTATAATGTTCAATAAAGTCAAATAAGCTCGTCCCAGATGCAATAATGCAAGTCCAGGCAGTGAATCTACCACCATCATACCTTACAGATTAGCTTGTAGGTTTTCAATCCTAAGCACTTTCCTCCATACTCGATATGCTTTTCCATTATATGTCTTTCACAGTCAAAAACTCAATACAAAACTGTGGAAACTAGTACCAAATCCAACCTGGCTTTCCTATGTTTACTGCTGTATTTCTGCTTATGTTGTTTTCTTCCAATTTGAATTGCGATTACATCACTCCCGCCTGTGTCATTTACAACCGTTTACTTTGGTAACACTTAACTTCACAGGATTAACAAGACATATAGTCATGTTCCAAAACTTTGCTCTACCTAGAATTTGGGTTATGCCATACAAGTGTTCTCTGTGGTGTACATAAAGGCTCAAATTCTGAAATCTCAGAATTTTCATCTATTATCCATTTTCTGCTCTTAAACCCAAATGTCTTCAGTGTACAGCAAGAACAAACAAATTGGCTTCCAATATTTATGGAGGGTGCTGTAAATAGCAAAAACCCATTTTCTACATAGGGTTTGTACATACTGAGATGATGTGTAAACCCACAGTAAGCCTTATTCCTATCCTAAGGCACTAACATGTCTAAATGGGGCAAATATGCCCTGTTATGAAAGCTACTGCCAGTCAGAAATCCCTTGTCAAATCCCACTGTCAAAAAATAAGAACCAAGAAACTTTTCTGTTAAACTGATCTCTAACTTTATTAAATACAGTACACTCCTATTTCTTCCCGTTGTCAGGAGAGGAAACACAAAACCTGTCTCCTACAGTACAAATCATGTCTCCCGGCAACATTTTGTTCCAATGCAGTATGAAGGCTGACATAGTTGCACACCAATGAAAATGTGTTAGTCAATTATAGTTTGTATGTAATTCTTAAAAGACAGCTGAAGCCACCCTCATAAATGTTCTGTGGAGAAATTACTATTATATCAACTGTGCCATGAATAGAAAAACTCTCATGTCTAAAAGGCTCTTAATAGTGACTTAAAGATACCAAGGATCGGGCTGAAACATTGCCCATTAACGTCATTCGGTATAACTGCCTCCTTTAACGCATCTTGTCTAAGAATAAACACAGTGCCATTCGGTAAACATGCCAAGAGAGGTAGAATTTCAAGGAAAGGAAGACGAGAGTGTGAGATACTGTAGAAGATATAGAAACAAAAAGTAAAAGCTGCACAAATAGTAAATCTTAGCCAATAATCACAGCTGACAGGCAGTGTGTTCTAGGACAATGTGACACGATGACTGTATGGCCTGTCTGCATGTGTGTGTCCATCTGCATCTGAATCTGTACGTATGTGTGTGTTTGATAGTGTTGGATTCAGGGGGTGTGAGTTAAGGGGACAGGTGACTCAAAAACATCAGAACAGGATGGCATCTGACTCACATGAGACGCAAACGGCATGACACATGCAGGTCATGATACCCCCCCCTCAACACACACGCACAAGCACACACACAAAATAGATTTTTCATGTTAGACTTGTCCAGGACCTGAGCATGGTTGTTCAGATAAGAAACATGTATTTCGCAGCAGAGGTTTAACTGGAGGGCACACTGTGCTATGAAGATTAAATCGTGTCAACTGGACCTCTTTCTTCTTGGTTAGAAACATTTTGCTACTTATCCAAGCAGCTTCTTCAATCTTGATAAGTAGCAAAACGTTTCTAAACAAGAAGACAGAAGTCCAGTTGACATGATTCAATCTTCTGATAACCAAACCTTGATGAAAGAGAGTCTTCACAGACACACTGTGCTATGGTTTGAATGCATAATATGTGAAACATGACTGTCCACACTGCACTGGATCTAACTATTTCACTGCAGGCTTTATCAAATCTGAAAATAAACAACAGAAAAACCACCAGCTGTTTCCCACCTACATGTATACTATACAGCTATAGCAAATAATTGTTTTAATACTGTTGTAATACTGTGCTCACACCAGCATTGACTTTACATACATTTAAAACTGAGCTCAAAACGTGATTTTTCACAACCTCTAAATGTTAATTTGTTGCAAAGTAAAACAAACAGCAAGCAAACGTCACACGTCTTGCAGTATTGCACAAATATTTTCAATCCTATGTTGAACCTCTTTAGCCCAGTGCATAAGGAGGAACAATCTTTATAAATATTTAGTAAAGTGGGCTTGTCTCTGAAACAGTATTCAGTGTGGGGTTTCCTCTGTGGCGAGTCAGAATGTATTTTAAATAAAAAAGTTGATTATTAATTCATTAAATCAAATCAAGGTGGTCAATTGTGTTGTCATATTACATCTCTGCTGCAATGCTACTAGCATCTGAATCTATTCTTATCTACACTTGTTTGGGTGCAGCTCAACTGGAGTAAAACAGGTTGTGTATTATTTATTTTTCTCATTCAACCAGAGTTGTCTGAAATTTTGTGGTATAGTTTAAGCTGATCAGCCAAAATAATTTTCAATAATTATTACAACAATCCCCATATAGATACTAAAACCAACAATGAATTGCCTGTTCTCACAGTAAGATTATCTCGGATTTGTTGCTGCTGTATTACAGAAAATAATAAAATATTCCCCCATATGCTCTGAATCACCATGATTCCATGGCAAGATTTTGTACATGTGCAGTTGAATCTCTCAGCTGCAGAGGGTCAGAGACAAATCAGAGCATTTAGGCATCATTTGTTCAAAGTGTCTCGATCAAGGATTCACTGAAGGATTCACTGGTTTGTTGAATATACATATTTGACACACACCTCGCTAAACAAGTAATTACATTATTAAAATGCAAAAATAAGGAATGATAAATGTCGATAAATTACAAGTGGGTGTTGCACAGAGCGCTTAAGGTTGCGTATGGCGTTCTTTGTCTTATCTGAATAATCTAATGTAATAATGAAAAAATTGATTATTGAATTCTGTAAATTGACTTTTTCATTGTAAAATTGCACCATACATTTTTTTCTTCACCCCATAATGTTGTGTCCAGAGATCCAGAAGTAGATTCCCTTTCAATTTCATGTATAGAAATTGTTTTGAATCTCTCATGACTCCACGAACGATGACACTGATTGTTTATCCAATCTACAGTATCCATCCATTTTCAATAAACTTAGTGCTCACAGGTATTAAAATTTTCTTTTGCAGGAATCACCAGTACAACGGTGTAGCATTTGAAAAAGAAAATGTCCGGTTCTTTGTTTAAAAAGCCAATAGGTATACGTGCGTTGACATAAAATGATGATACTGCCACCATCCCATTTATGGCCTGATTTTTTTAATGATTATCCACTGTCATATTGAGAAGTAGGCGTGAGTTTTGATGACAGCATGAGCATGTTTGCCATGCTGAGTGTGGGAGGGACAGTATAACTTGAGGAAAAAGCGGACAAAGGACGTTTGATTTTTGGAACTTTAGTTTGTGCGAAATGAATTAAACAAACTGAGCTGGCCCAACATAAAGAGCAGGAACAATGCTCAGGATGAAGGAAATCCCATAGCAGTAGACACAGGATTGGACCACTACTAAATAACTGTGTAGCAACATAACCGAGCTTCAGACCAGACACCAGGAGTCAGGTATCACTTATCCAGTCTGACAGCTACAGTGGTTTAGCGTGTAGTCCGAAAGTATACATATCATATACACTGCTCTAAACAAAAAAAGTTTTTATGTACCATGCGTGTTTAAATCCAAGGTAAAGTGGTGACTACAGCAATACATTCAGTTCTACATTCCGTCAATGGATGAAATTTTGTTGTATGTTATGATATCTTGTGCTGGCATAGCAACATAAAGTTGAATTACTTTTTTCACTTCGTGCTGTAGCTCGTATTCACACCTAAATGGCTTCTTCACCGAGGCAAAGGCGGCACAGGTTTATGGATATCAGACTGATCCACCATTATTATACTTTTACCTCTGCCTTTACAGAGTTGAAAAGCAGGTAAACATAGTTTAGAAAGTAATAAAAGCCATTTATGTTTCTCAAACTGCCTCCTTTTGCACATACCTGCATTGTACAAACTGGCTTCTACTATCTATCCCAGGTTCTTATGCTCTCCATGTGCAGCTGGCGATCCTAAAGCTAGGCAGGACAAAGTGGCATAAAGGGTCAAGGTATCAACATCCCACTTCTTTTAATCTTTACTCAACAACCCCCCATCCCCCAGGTATTTTTTCTCAGAAACCCAGATGGCTGAAAAGACGTGACATCAGTGAGTATGAAAGTATGAAGTTCTTTTTACAGCCAGCCTTCAAAAACTGCAAAGTTGATTTCTTTATGCCACATGGTTTTCTCTAGTATCATATATCCTGTAGCAGACAGTGTAAAAGTCAAGGGTTAGGTTTTTGATTTTTGAACACATAAAGCAATAAGAGCCAAACAAGGACCAAGATAAATCAATGTCTCAACACAAATGAAATGGGAAAAACCTTCTACCCTAATGGCTTCTGTATTTCAAAGCCACTGATAACACAGCCACTGACTATCCATAGCATTTTCAAAAGCAAAACAAATATAATATGCAAGCAACAGTATGGAACATTGAGTTGTTTTTTTTTATCAAAATAAATGTCTGTGGGAATGTATTATGCCAAAAAGATTCTGCCCTATTTGTATGAAATATTCACAGTGTTCATGCAGAGTGGCTGAGGTAATCAAAAATAGATGCAACAAACAGAACTGGATGTTAGACTGAAACATCCCATAGATCTGTTAGATCTGTATCCTATTCACTTTGAATTTATGCACCATAGTCTTGGACGTAATTTAAAAAAAACTTTTCTACCGATTTCTTTGTCAAAAAAAAGCATCTGTGGCATTAGTCCTATTGCCTCAATTATCTGGTCCTGTAACTAGTAACATTAGTACTAAAAATATTAAGTGTGTGACAGGTATGTATGAACCTTCCTACATACAGGAAGTTCTCTAAAAATTTATGTAAAACTGAATGATGACACACTTTACAATCAATTAAATAAAATGAATGACTTTTTATAATGGGACCTGTTATCATTGCGGTGTTTAGCAATGTTTAACACCTAATTTAGTCAATTAATTATTGACAGTGTTGGTGATTTGTTCTCTGCATTTCTATATTTAAAGCAATATTTGGTTTGAACTGTCTGTGACAGTGGCTATTCATTAATCTCTTGATTCAGGGAGGGTTGACATTTGTAGACAAAATGAGCAAATTAATATATTTTTATGTTGACCATGCCTTATGTAATATTAAAGCAGTCACTCATTGTAGCAAACCCACTGGCTAATTGCTAACTGCTACGAACACGTTAACGTACATCTACCTAAATCTAGAGGTTATAAAGTGCTGCACGTATTGTACTAACTGTTCCACCTAATGTGCCACAGGTTCTGGTGGACATTGAGACAGTCAGAGTCCCAAACCAAGCAGGGCCCTGTAGGAGTCCCCATCAGCAGCAGACAGGAGGACGGGGATGAGTAATAGTGATTGATTTTATGTTCATTCTTACTGTTCTGTAACAGAATTTAAACTTAAACTGAACTGTTTACTGAGGAAATGTAGATTGCACCACATTCCTTTAACTTCAATGTGAGAATTTTATTATTTTTATATTTTGAAGAGATATTAGTCTATAAAACACAGGTTACAAGTTAAGACTGGCCTATTTTGGGGGGGAGGAATAATGACCTGCAGTGCATACTTTGAATTATGTTATATGTTGAAATATAAATGACTGATGTATTAAAATTTGTATTTTTAGTAAATGAATTGTTGTTTTATTATGTTTTTATATTATTGTAGCGAGCCAAAGGGGAGTGGTCACTAAGACTGAGACTTGTTGGTGCTAGAGATTGTGGGAGTTCTGTTCTGTGGGTTATTCTGTTTTGTAGCTAGCATTTAGCCAGTGGTTGCAGTTTATGTTGACACCATGACGGTGAGAGCTGCTGCAGCTGATGGGATCCAGTCCCTGTTTGTATTCTGCTGTACTAAAATTAATTTGTCTTCCAGTGATGTATGTGGCCTGATAATCTCAAAAAGAAAGTCTCTCAATTCACTATATTCAGCATATGTCCAAATATTATGTTAGAATGTTGCATTATTATATTGTTTTATCAAAAGATCAACAGCTTACAGTTTTTTCAGGGTTTCACAGTAGAACATGTTCTGCACGTTGATTCGGCATGTGTTTTTACACCGGGTGCTCTTCCAGCCACCAGGTGCCCTAATATTTTGCTATACATCAATTAAAAAAAAAAAGAGCTTAATGTGAAAATAATTGATCGATTATTTCAAAAAATAATTAATCAAAAAAAATAAATAAATCAATAGGTGCAGCTCTGAAACCCACACAAATTTCTGCCTGATTCTTCAGTCCATCTCAGGTGTATGGACCCTTTAAGTAACTAATAGATGATTGCTTTAGTTATACAGCCCACAACTTTACTAATGTTGATTTACTTTTTATCAACTACAGTAGATATTAAAACACTGGATCATTTAGCTGCTAAAAAAGACCAATATGGTTAATAATGCTCAGGAGAGCTAAACAAGAGCCTACGCTTATAATTGCCAAGTGGCAGACACACAACTCCAAATGAATGCTAATGTTTCTCTGTGTTGTCTACTGCCAAATAGCCCAAATAATACTTTTTACTTCTGCATGTCTGTGTCTGCAAAATTTTGTGCCATAAAAGTAAATCAGACACTTATTTCAAGTATCTTATTCTGTGGAAATTACTGCAGCAGCTCTACTTAATCCCAGAAGAGATACTGTGCAAGACAACTTGCATGTGTTTTAAAAGCTTACAAAAATAACTGCAATATTTTAATAGACATATTTCACATTTCTGTGACAGTTTAGATGTGCTACTGATTTCCCACTCTGAGGCACTTGATAAAAATGAACTGTGAACTGCTTCCCCTACAGGAAATAAAAAATGTAATTGTAAGAGTCACATAGTGGAGTTTAGGGGATATATTTTCAATTGCAACATTTCCTCTTTGGACATGATAAGGCACGCTTCTCCTTTAGGGCGCACTTATCTCAAACTTTTATAAATTAATGTGGCATTTGGATGTGCCAGGCTTTGTCTGTCCCTGGAAGAAACTGAGCCTGCCACAGTGAAACCTCAAAAACCTCATCATATTGCAGCATTCTCCTGTACTGCATGTGTGTGTGTGTGTGTGTGTGTGTGTGTGTGTGTGTGTGTGTGTGTGTGTGTGTGTGTGTGTGTGTGTGTGTGTGTGTGTGTGCATGTGTGTGATTCACTTTAAAAGAAAACTCACCCCTGCTGCAAAGCCTAGACTTCCATCCAAGATGCGCTTCTGGAAAGGGCAGACAAAAAAGACAAATTGTGTGCAAGTCAGTCAAATCAATATCTCCAAACTCTGACAGGGCAACATCTAACCCTTAAGTAAACCACTTACTGCAGACTTAACTGGCAAAACTACAACATATCCTGAGAATCTGAGCTTCAAAGATAATAAAAAAGTAAGGTCAAGCAAAATATGAGCAAATCATTTTGTCAACAGAGGGGCTTCAACATTTTGGGATATACACTTATTTGCCTTTTTGCTGAGTTGCTTTTTGCACTAGTAGCACTCTTTTTTTCTGTCCATTAAATATCAAGTACGTCCAGCAGCCCCTTACCTTAGATTAGTGCTGCATGGTTAACACAAGTCAGCCTGTGCTATTATATAAATACAAAAGGCTGAAATTTAAATAAAGGAAAGGCCAACGTAGTCAGGGTTTTCTCCTTCCGTCTAAAGTCTTAAGGTGCTGTACAGAAGTGTTTTGCAGAGCAACTTAATCTGCATGAAAGTAAAAGCGCATTTAGGTGATAGTTTAGAATGAATGTAAAAACAGCAGTCACCATTTTATGTGTGGCCAAATACATTTTTTTTTTAAAAAGAGCTTTTGCTTAATCTGAAGTAGAAAGATAAGCAGGTGAAAGAAATGACCTGTCAATCAACAAGTAGTGTTTGGATGTATATTTGTGTGACTGGACTTTGACAGAACTTAATCGCTAAGCTAACTGGATATTTCTCTATATCATAAACCCTGGATGGAAGTTGGGATTTATTCTTCCTCTCATTTTTATAAGTTCACCTATCATTTGCCATTGTGAATGGGGATTACAGTAAATTGAAGTAACACTGTGTATCATCTACTTCCGTGCATCAAACATTCCTGTGTACAAGGTGTTTTTATAGACCCTACAAAGTGTTGGTAATATGTGTTTTAATGGGAAAATAACTGCGCAAGATTCTTTGATACAGTGCAGAGAAGATGGTGTGGTAAACCCACTATTGCGTATCCCTATTGTTTGTCCTGGTAAGTAAATTCTCGAGTTGCTTCAGTTGTTTTCGAGTTACTTTTAAAAATAGGCTTTTATAACTCGACCAATGAGGTTTAATTTTATGTTCTCAAAGCACACAGAATTTCGCAGCATGAGTTACTGCCAATGTATTGATTCACTCTATTAATGATATTTCAGTCTGCACAACTAAATGAAAAGTTGTCCGTATTAGAAGTAGATTTAGTTATAGTTAATCGTAAAATAGTTATCATTTAATTAAGTTTAAAAAATACACATAATGAATTTGTGACCAAAACGTGAAGCCCTACCTTAGATTATCATAAAAACTAGACCAAGTGAGGAAACACTGCTGGCTGTAGTGTCATATTCAGTGTGCAGATTTTAGAGAGCAACATGTTCTTTGAACTTTTCGAGAAAAATGTCCAAGTGTAAGTTCCTTGTGTAGTGTATAGAGTATAAAAGTGTATAGAGTAATTAGTCTCAGTTTGACAGTCAATACCTGTCTACTGGAGAAGACAAACACCAGGGCGGCTCCAGCAGCAGTCAGACCCCAGGTGAACAAAGTCCCCATAAGGGCCTGGGTCACAGGGCTGTAGCCTTCCAGCATTGTACCAGATCTGGATATATAACACACACTCGCTCAAATACATTAAACAGAAAGATATGGCAGATTATATGTTGTTCTTGTCCTTCTAGAAGAAAAAGACAAAAAGCAAAAGAACTATAATAGTTTCAGAATGCTAATGTTTCTGATGTCCAAGCATATATGGCAATAAGCTAAGTTTAAACACTACATAACAAAATGGGAGAAAATGAAATTAGGATGACTCATCTTAAATCAACACGTGTGCCCTCACATTTCTAGCCTGACACACACCTACAGGGTTTCTTTCAGTACACAACAGAGCAAACATAGATCAAATCCGGTTCACTAAGGACTGTAACATTCCAGACCACTTCCTTTACATCTTACCAGTCTAACCTGTAGGGTCGGCCCATTATTGTCAAAAGATATTACACCCTGAAATGTTCTCATACAATAAATGCAATATACAGAAGGTGCTGTGAATTCTAACACTGTCATTTTGTCATTTCATCAGCAAAAGATTGTTTAAATTCTGATGTAATTGTTTTAATGTACATACATTAACCATGTCTGCAAATTGTGTTTCTTTGGTGTTGGCTACACAAATGTGTTTTGCAAAGCAAATTCATGCACTGTGTGTACACTGTCATGCATTTAACATTTGTTGTGTTTGAAACCATGGCTCCGTTCAAAATTTTAATTGAGTAAATGTAGTATAGCTTTGACTGCCAACTTTCCATATGCAAAGGCATGTTATTTATTATCGTAAGTACGTGGAAATGCTGTCATGTACCAATTAGTACATGACAGTTCATGTTCAAACGTTTGACTGACTGACTGACTGACATTTCTACATTTGATAGTAAAATGTTCTTTTGCTCTATAATACTGTGTACTGTAAGAGACATACACTGTTTTTACGTGGCTTTAATAACACAACACTGTGTAGTACAAATGTACTTTGCATAACTAAGACACAAACACAAAAACACACAGTATATGATGTATATAGGTAACTAAGGTGACTAACCTGTAACGTTAAGTAACAATTGACCGGCTGATTTTAAACGCTTGTTTGCTTAATATCATAACTTACGACTGCTACATTTGATTTTAAAGCCATTACCGAGATTATGAAACAATAGGCATTAATTCGGCTAAGTCTAATTACACCTTTACCTTATGTTCTGGATAATGTTTGATATTATTTACGGGCTTACTTTCTTCTCCCAGTGGCACCTCGACTCTATTTACTTCCTACTTCCCGGTACACGTGTCTATGACAGCCAAAGCCCCGCCTCACCTCGGAGCCTATTGGTCAATTGCTTTGACGGCAGCAACAGCAGCGGTGGGAGCCAAAGATATACCCTCATTAATATTAATATTAATATTATTATTAATAATAATATATGCATGTGTGTCTCTGTGTGTGTGTGTGTATGTGTGTGTGTGTGTGTGTGTGTTATTGTATGAGATGGTGATTTACTATGTTTAGTTTCTTCAAGGTAAAAATCCGCTCAATTAATATAATTAATAGATTCAAAGCTCAAGGCTGAATACCTACAACCTATTACTGTATGATCAACAATTTGCACACATGCTAACAGGAACAACAAACAAAGGTAATTTAGTAAAGAAGAATTACAGTCATGAGAAATCAATTCAAATAAATGTCATTCTTAAATAGGTCTGTGCTGTACAAAGAGGGTGATTGATTTGACATTTCCAAACTGATCCAAAATGCCTTATTCCAGATCTACATTGCATTTTTGTCTTTTCTCCACCTTCTTCAATGCAAATCTGTCCTTGAAAGATTAGTGAACATCTGTGAAAAATGGCAGCTCAACAAAGAAGCCCTGGCTCTTTGATTCAGAAACTCACATCAAATATCGCAGATGTGTTAGATCCCTGCTATTTTATGATACTAATACTTCAAAACACCAGCACTGTAAATATCCCAAACTGAGATCACGCTACATTAGACTATTTTGGGGCTACTTTGCATTACAATATGAGGAATACCATAAGAACAGTGAAAGTGTCTCTAATGTCTTATTATAGTGTAACTCATAAGTATCTAACATAAAAACTGAAATCACTGACAACTAAATAACACTATTGCATTCAAGTTATGCTACAGCAGAGTTACCCAGCTATTTAAGGAAACCTAGATGGTACAGTAATTAGATTAAGATTATTGTTCTACCAATATCCCTTTAAATTGTCAACATCCTGTGTTGCAGCAAGCTAGATTTGTATTACTCATAAGTGACTATGGGTTTATTTTAAGTGTTGGTGGGAAATAAATAACAGACTGAAATAAACTGATATCCAGGAACAGTAAACAAGATAAGATATGGAGTTTCCAGATTTCCTCCGTGGGTTCCTTTCACTTATGAGTATGCAGAAAGCATTTTGTGCAGCATGGTGTTCCATTCGGTAAGTTGCATCTTTGATTTAAAGATGCAACACTTATGAAACAATTTCAGCCGTGCTACAAAAACTATAAGTAACTACTATGTATAACTACTATAAGGGTAGCACGGTGGTGGAGTGGTGGAATGGCTGTGTTGGCCCTGAGATAGTCGAGTGAGCTGTCCAGGGTTTACCTTGCCTCTCGCCCAATCACAGCTGGGATTGGCTCCAACCCTTTCTCACTGAGCTACAGCCACCCCCAGATGTTTTCTATATATAAACGTATAGAAATGTTTATGCATGATTGTGACCTTGGTTCGGGCTTAAATGTTTGACACATTGTCTTGACATTTTGGATTAGCATTGAATCCTACATTAGTGAACATTTCTTACAGCGGGTCAAAGAGTTTACTTTTGCAGTGACATGAACATTGATAGTCATAGGCTTAAGACGATGTATCCTACAGACTATCCGTGACATCTTCTCTGGTATCATTAAAGGTTGGTGTTTTTGTCTTACAGTAAAACGTCTTAACAACTCTTGGATGGCTTGCGTGAGATTTAGTACAATTAATAATTCTAAGAGTGGCATGTTATCATTGTCATCAGGAGCATGTTAGAATACTGATGGAGCTGTAAGCATGGATGTAAATTCTTAGGGCTAGGATATGCTTGATAAGCTCTTAAGCAGATGAATGTGTGCTCTCCACAACAACAATGTGTGGTCACACAAGCCGTTGAGTTCAAAAGGCACAGCTTTAGGAGTGAAATCCTTCCTAGTGTACAGTATGTGACCCCACAATGTAAAATGGTGAATTGAAAGTCCTTGGAGTTAAGTAAGGCCTGAGAACATGAGATTTCTTAAAAGCTTTTTCTTGATGAATAGCTACGAAACCTTAGCCTTGAGTTTGCCGATGTAAAAGATGACATCCATTTGATTCTAGATGGTTCATCCTCATGTTGCAAACAGCCCTGAAGAATTTGGATATGTGGGTCTGAAAAGCACAGAGACAAACTGACCCTGAAAAATGAAGCAATCAAATGGCCATGAAATAAAGCATTTCCAGGGATGTTTTTCAGGGGCTTGGAGAGGTGGGCTTTGTTGTGTAAAGTGCCGGTCTCTGGGGGGGAAGTTAAGCCATGACCTGCTCACAAGTTTGGACTAAAAAGGCATTTTTCCAGTTACTTGAAGCCAGGTAAAAGCCAAAGTGATGTGCTGTTTCCACAAACCTCTCAGGAAATGTTTGGCATGTGATGAGAGAGCTTCAGATAAGACATTAAGAATCGTTGAAATTATCTAAGAAATTATGGGATGGAATGGAAAGGACATGTTCTATTTCTTAGAGCTGTGCGTGCAGTGTTAATAATGGGTGGGGGGGATTGCTCTAGAGGTTTTGCTGTGGGATGTTGGATCCAGCGTGTTAGAGTCCTAACAGGATGAAGGTCACAGGTCACCCAGAGACCTTTTTCCTCCTCGCCATCTTTTTTCGTGTTTCCTCTCCTCTAATTCATCTAATTTTTATTTTTCCCCTTTTACTCTTTCACCTCCTTTGTGAAACACGGACTAACAAAAACAAGGTGAAAGGGTTGGAGGAGAGTGGAAGGAGTCAAAGAAAAAAAACAACAGCATCCCATGTCAAATGTCAAAAAACAAAAGCCTTGAGAAAACAGACAATGGATTTCTCTTTCCTGTTGGCAGATTTACTCAGTCTGGGTTGTAAAGGTGGGTGGCCCAAGTGACGAGATAGTGTTATTATCTGTGGGTATGTGTGTTTAGGTTTCGCTATATGACCCCCCACTGAACTGTGAATAAGAACTGGAGACAGGGAAAGAGCAGAGCGCAGGAGTGAAATGTCGTGAGACAAATGGATGGGGGGTTGAAGTAAACAGAGGAGGAGGGAAGAGTTGAGAGGAAAAGTTCCAAAAATGAAGTTTTGCTGCAGATGGGTCAAGGGTGTACCTTGGAAACAGCATTACAGCAGAGGGACTGGTGGAGAAGGGGGGCACTCGGGAGGGGAACGAGCCAAACCGGAGTTTATCACAAGATCTAGAGAGGTGGGAGGGTGGGGGTCGGGGGTCCACACACAAACACACACACAGTAGTAGACACACTCATCGCACACCGTGGGAGGCAGAGATATAAAAGGGCTCCCAGGGTGAAAGAGCACTCAGGCAAGTGTTCGAGCTGCCGGTCGTCCTGCTCACGTCCACAACGCTGTGCGTCACTGAGTGTGCGTATGTGACAAAGTGCACATGGGTATCAGAGAGAAGTGTACACTCCATGCCTCCACAAAGCAACTAACTTTGACTTTTTTTTTTTTGGAAGATAAAAGGACGTAACGATTGACTGAATGATTGGAGTTGAAGAGTTGCTGAAGCCTGGCTATGTGTGAAACTGAAAGCGGTGTTTGATTCTCAGGATTTTCACTGAAGTTGTTTATGACAGGGAGCTGAGAGGTGACTCTGGAGCTGCTTGCGGAGGAACTTCTACAGACACAGAACGTTTGACACACTGAGGCAGTATGGACACCTTATCATTATCAGATATAGACAATCAGACTTATGTGGATGAGCATTTTTACCTTGAGAGCAATTTTGATGGCTATCACATCTCCATGGCCATTCTCTATCTAGTGGTTTGTATCACAGGACTAGCTGGGAACTCCTTGGTCATTGTTACCATTTTGAAACTAGACAAAATGTCTTCTTCCACTACGGTGTACATTTTCAACCTGGCCCTGGCTGATGGACTCTTCATGGTTGGTCTTCCTTTCATAGCGAGCCAGAACTTCCAAGACAACTGGATGTTTGGCAACACAGCTTGCAAAGTGGTCATGGTGCTGGACGGCATCAACCAATTCACCAGCGTCTTCTGTCTGACGGTGATGAGCATCGACCGGTACATGGCGCTGGCCAACCCTCTTCGGTTTGCACGGTGGAGAAGACCACAGTGTGCCAAGATCATTTCTGCTTTTCTGTGGCTGTTTTCACTCCTCACCATTCTTCCCATGGCTGTTCATTTCTCGGCGGATCACGGCCAGTGTATACCGGACATTGACTCTGACACCTGGTGGCTCGGTGTCCTCTCGTACACTTTCATCATGGGGTTTGCGTTGCCGTTCACAGTGATGACCGCCTCCTACACAGCACTGGTGCTCACCTTGAGGTCCCAGCGACTCCAGGCCTCGACGCCAAACCAAGAGAGCCACCGACTGGAGCGTCAGGTCACCAAAATGGTTGTGGCCGTGGTGGTCGTGTTTGGCATGTGCTGGCTGCCATTTTACACCTTCAATTTCTGGTCCTTGTACCAAAGTGGTCTGTTCCTGACCTTCACCAGAGCTTTTGAGTTTGTGGTTCTGCTGTCATACTCGTGGAGCTGTGCTAACCCCATCCTGTATGCCTGCCTTTCCGACACCTTCAGAAGGCACTTCCGCACCCTCCTCTGCCCTGCTCCCAACATGCACTGCAACACTGAACGGTATGATTTAAATGACAGAGCTATGCTGGATGTCACTATTCTGGCATAAAGAAAAGAACTAAAAACTGAGTCACCATTTAGCCTGATTTCCTGTTATGAGTCTCTGCATGAAACTTTACAAATTATTTGCTCATTTCTATTTGCTGAATTTGTTCTAAATAGTATGTTTTCTCTCTACTAGGAGACTGTTAAGTGTATTAATGTATTTCAATTGTCTCTAAGAATGACAGTGTATTTATTTTCTTTGGCTTTTTGTCCAGTTTGAGTTGTATGATTACAAAGGTGTGAATTTTGTTCAGAAATGTCTCAAATGACCAAGTGTCTACAGAAGCTGGATGTTTCAACAGTAGTAATCACACACTACACTGTTTCAGTACTGACTGTGGATCCATTCTGCCCAGCCGAATTGTTTGACCCTGTCTTCTCTGTGGAAAAAGTTGGCTATTTGGTTTGAATGTTTTTCTCTGGAAGTCTTTTTTCACACAGCCAGAAAGACGCAAAAAGAAAGAAAAATACTAAATGGCAAAATTCAGTTTATCTTTATCTGACAACCCCCCCCCCCAGTCTCTGTCACCGACCGGTTGTATAACTTGTCTTCTAATAGCTCACACCACTTAGGGGACCTATTCTACTACATGTCCTCTTAGTCAACATTTTATCCGAACTAATGAAACGGGGCACATGAGGGCTGAAGTGTGGACAGGTTGAGTGTAAACAGACTGACAGGACACATGCGTTTGGCTGAACAACAGCAGAGCCACACACTCAGATAAGCGCCTTGGCCTCTGCTGTTGGATTATGTGCTGGGGCTCTTAAGTGTGGGAGGGTGTTGGATGTGAGTGTTTATGCCTGGGTGGCCATTCACGCACATCTCCACACATGCTTGTGGGCAACCTTGTGCACCTTAGGCTTACTGAGGTTCTCTGCTTGATGCCATCATATTTAAGAGGATTTAAGAGGAACAAACTGGCAAATGGTGAACAATTTTATTTACTATACTGGAGCCATGGCCCCTTTCAATTAACATAAACACTCTGACCCATCACTGTGTTCTGACAACGTTTGATCATAGTCAGTATATTGGTTCTGCTATGTTGTGGCTGATTTGCATGTATATTTAAAAAAAATGCATTTATACACACATTTTCAAACAGGTAATTCACACAAGTGGTTTGTCAGAAGACATGTTGCTTGTCAATTATCACTGATGTAAATATGTATAAATGAGAAAAAGAAGTCTGTGACAATCTGTATTAGTTGGCTGAAACAGAAGGCCTTACTTTACCAACCATCAGTGTGTCAGTATAATCCAGTTACATCACAGCTACACACAAAAATATATATCTTGCAAACAAATTGTGTTACTGAGGCTGTGAAACAAGACTTGTCGCTGGGGCTGGGATCACATACTGTACATCACTTTATGATGATCATTACTATGTCTATGCTACTCTATGTAAGTGCAGTTTTTTAGATTGTACCACTATGCATTTGGGAAATAAATATTAATGTTTGGCTCTATTTTCTGCAATATTTCATTTAATGAAAATGAAAAAAAAAAGAATCACAGCCACATTACAAGTTTATTATGTTAAATTTTTAGAAGTACTGTACTTTATACTTTGTCACATACACACACTTTATACTTGTACTACTATACTTTTTTGCTTAAATAGTTATATATAAACTTAGATAACAACAAATATAAAAAATATATAATATTTAATTCTACTGTAACTTAAGCCAGAAGTAACATCAACACGCAAAGTACTGTTAGGTACTACTACTTTTTTTATGAGTCTAAATACAACATACAATATTAACAAAATTAATGGGATAACAACATTTTTAGCTCATGTCCCCTTACCAAAAATTGGGATTCCCTTTCAGATGTCTGTGGGTAATGTGGTATTTTATTTCCTTTTAGAACTCATTAGAAGCTTTAACTGAAATAACAGTTTGAGGTTTAAAGAAGTAAATTCATGTGATATTTCAAAATGATTAGAGAAAAGTCCAAAAGAATTCAGAAACAGATTTGTGTAGCACATGACCAACATGAACATGACCATTTCTAGTATATATCCATCTTAATCATTAGATTAATGTCATGTTGCTTATAATCAGGAGGTTTTCAATACAAGATCTTTATTTGTAATGAAGTACTTTTACAATGTAGTAATAGTACCTTTACCAGCCACTTCTGTCATCACCGATGTGATTAACCAGCCACCACACAAAGACAAAGTTTTTTCGAAGAGCGGGTTTTAAAAAGATAGTGACATGTTCTTTATGGTCAATATCAGCATTTACAAAACACTTCGGTCTTCAACATTAAATCACCAAGTGAATTGAGTGTCTTCTTTGGACACTTTTCCTAGAGGGCATTCTGTGAACTGGAAAGACTTGTAAATGTCAAACTGGCTAGCTGAGACCCACTTGTGTCTGCTGACACTAATAAATCTGGAGCACAGAGAGGAGAATCCACACATTCAAATGAACGAGCACATGGTGGACAGTTAAAACCAGTCAACCAAGAAAGCAAAGAATTACAGCAAACTGAAGAAGACACGGCTAAAACATCAGCTTTTTTTGCACCTGATTCTGTGTGATGATTCAAACAAATAAGGGCAAACATCTCATTTATTATGTATGCAAGTATGTAAGCAGGTTTGCTTTTTATGCTTCAGAGTTTCATTTGACCTTTGACCCCCATTTCTCTCATTGTATTTGTCTAAGCAGGATGCCCTGATCCTCTATCTTGTTAAGGAGCCACATCCCCAGAAAGTTGTAAACATGCTCCCGTGCAAAGAAGGCAAAGAAGAATTTAATGGTGCAACACACAAGATGAGTCTAAATTCAGTGTCAGAAAATATAGATAATAAGATAGTTTGGGTTCATGTTACTGAGCTTAAATTAATTAGTTTGGAGCAATGAATTATTTACTGTGTCAGCACAGGGATATATTTAAAGCATCTAAATTAATGATATTGTTTACAAGCATTAAATCTTCTCTACACTTACATTTGATTAGCTGTCACCAGCAGCCTGAATTAGCTTGTTCGTCTGTTCCATAGACTTCCATTGTTGTCCAAAAACTATTAAAGCACATCAGCACGAGACCCTGCTCCACTGACTGACTGATTATTATAAATGTTGTCCAAACTGATGTGAATCACAAGGACACCACCAGAAATGTTGCACACATGCAGCTTAGTGACTGCGGTGCAAGAAAATGCTGATTTGGAACACGTGGGGGAACATCTGTTAAAAATACAGGACTTTTGGAATGAAGAAATATGTCACCCAATAGAGCTGTGTGCCCTGCTGATGTCTGATCTGCAGTCAAGGTTAAAAAAAAAGTCAAAATGTGTTCAGTTTTACATGAGAAGATCATTGAGTCCTTGGTCATGTTCGGTGTCCGTGAACACTGAGGTGCGATGAGGTGGTGGAGTATGAGGGTTGTGTGCTACACCATGCTTTGAAATACTGCTCCATATTTTAACAGTCACAATACATTTCAGTTGGGAAGAGATAATCTACTAAAACTATATGTAGATGCTTTGGGCAGTAACAACAACTACAGCATAATTCTTTCTTTCTCTTTTTTTGTCCCACATTGTTTTTGTTCTTTTATCATGAACCTCTACAAAATCAACAATGCATACACATTTGCACCAAATTTTAACAGCAGATTTCAACATTTTACATAAGATAAACATACTGAAAATAATAATAGTAAAATGGAAATAACAAAAACTACTTGGGATATACTTTGTTGAGCTAGCACAAACAATTTTGGAGTTATATATCTATTACCATGGTGTTTTATCAAACACTGCTGACACAATCTTTTCAGTAATTATAACTCTGGAATAAACTGAGTTATTATTGTTGAAAACATCTAATAAATGCCCAACAGGTTATGCTGTCATATCACTTCCAACACATGAGTCAAATGAAGTTGGATTTACTGTGCTAAAACTCAGAAAATGTTGTATTCTGTTTCCATTTTAAGGTTTAGTAAAAAAGAAAACAACTTTACTTATCTGAATTGCTTCTTTAACAGATTGAAGTAGGTGCATTAAAACGGTCTTTTTAGTCATTAAGAACTAAATGTTTTTTGCAGAAGAGTGATGAAAACCGTTAAAGGTTCAAAAGTATGCACATTCTGCATATTTGGCATTATTCCCTCTAATTAATGAAGTATATTGGCTATGACTTGTTTGTCCTTCCCATAAACACACAGCTCCTAATGTTTCAATTACATTTTAAAACAACAAATGCAAGACTCTTATGGTAGAAATTCATAAAGGAAGTCTGCATCCCAACCGGAACCTGAAATGTAAATCTTTTTAGGATAAACAGGCTTCTTTTTGTCTTTTGATTTTAAGATCCTAAATAGAACTTCATTGTCAAAGCTCAAATGGAAACTATTATATTGTGAGATTTAGGGTAGAAACTCATAGCCACTATCAGCGTAAAACAGTTTAGAAGCCAATAAATAAAGCTGGCAAAATTTGATATGGTGCAAAAACGAACCTCCACGTCCTGTCTGCAACCTTTTCCATGCACAGGAAACTACCCAGACAACACTTTACAGCTTCTCCCCTCATAAAGCAGAATAGGTCACAACCAAACTTTGAAGTTGCTTGAACTCTTCAGGAACAGATCCACTGACACGTGGACTGTTCAGTTGGGAGATACTGCACATCATAAACAAGCCTCATTTAAAGTTTGGACATTTTAGAAAATACTTGCTTTCTGAGAGTTAGATAACAAGATGAGATGGACACAACTCTCATGCCTGTTTGCTACATAATGCAACAACAGCCTCAAAGCTGTGTCACTTTTAGTTTATTTTAAAGACTGAATACAGGGAACCAGTCAGGGTAGCTCTGTACAAAGCTCACTTATTAACATGGTCTATCCTCTTTTTTCAATTCCTGCAAAAGCTTAAACAAGTTACTGACGCCAGCCAAGAAATAGCCTGGCACATAATTTTTAAGGCTTTGTTTTTTGTATAAATTGAACAGTCCCAAATGCTGAGATTCCAAGGTGCTGTGAGTGGATTTTGAGCTAAATTGAAATGCAACTAAATAAACATGATCACGTTTTTGCAGCAAATGTAATGGCTTCATCATTATGCTTGGATGCAAAGTATTTTTTGAGTGAAAGAAACAGTAATTTTATTTAGGGAATGTGAGCTGCCAGGAGGTGCCAACACAATAAATTGGCCAGTGTCAGTTATCCAGTGACTAAGTTGATCGACTCTTCCAGAGTTAGTCCAACAAGAGTAAGCTCACCCCCAGTGTTAGTGAGAATGTCTAGAGTTTGATTCACAAGTGTTAAATGTGCAGTGTCAAAGCAGTCGAACACTTCAAGTGTAAGATATTCACTCTGAAAGTACTTTGGAAAGCTCTGCCCACCTCACCTCTGGAAAGCTCCACCCTCCTCCGGCTCATCTGAAAAAGCTATCTCAGTGTCAACGTATTTGGAACTCAACATTTACGTTACGTGACAACATATTCTCATTATGTTCACAGGAAATGTAACGTGGATAAAATTATGTTCCTCTGACGGTTTTTACAGTAATTTGTTCTGAGACAAAATAAGCTTCCAACAACCAGCTGTGGTGGTAAAACTAGTTACCCTACAGTGCTGCTCTGCTTCAGTGACTCAACAAAAAAACTAATTGCTCTGTTGACCTCCATCCAATCAAAGTGCTGAATGATACAGGATTTAGAGTGTGTTGTAACAGCAATTTTCCAAAAGGTCACACAAAGGATGTGTGTGTTGCTTCTAATTAAAGCACAGAAGACAGGAGGAATTTTCCTTGGTGTCTAACTGATCCCACCTTCACCCTCTACATGTAATTAAGACCAGTAGCAAACTGCCTGCGAGATTTGTCAGTAAAGAATATTAATAGGACCCCAGAGAGTGTGAGCATGTTTGCCCGAATGTGGATATTTGTCTGCAAAATGATTAGAGCAACATCAATAAAGATCAGTTAGGCAATTGACACAGTCCTTTGCTGTCAAGCATTTTTTCCTTTCTTTTATATGCCTGGTACAATTTCCTCCTCCTCCATTCTCATCATTCCCTCGCCACATTTGCCAACAATAGATTTATCGTTTGAAATCTCTACTTCCTGTTACTAAAGTCTGATTGTGCAACAGGACCAGAATGTTTGTTTATGGGAAAAGTTAGATACTACTGAGCCAGAGAGGCAGTACTTCCTTCAACAGACCGTAACCAAAAACCAGCCAGGAATTATTATCCCTCAGCTGTATCCTCAGAAAGAACAATCTGAAATATACCAGAGACAATGCTACTGTAGCTCTAGGTCTGTTGTTCAGTAATTATAGTATTAATGTCTGCACTAATAACGCAATAGAAGGCTACTGAGTGCATGATATGAGGCATCAAATTGCATCAAATTTTGTGCAAATCCCTAATACTTTTACTTTTGATATTTAAGTTCATATTGTTGTTAAAATTCCAAGTTTGTATAAAACAATTATTTTAGGTTTAAATAGGTGTATTGAGAATCAGAACTGCTGATTATTGGTGCATTACACCCATTTCCCTGACCATTAGGTGCAAATGGTAAATGGCCTGCACTTATATAGCATTTCTACCTACTGGCACATAACAAGGGCTTTAAACTGCTATACACTGCTATTCACACTCACAATCACACACACAGACACACACACACATCGATGGGGGAGCTGCCAACGCTCACCGGGAGCAACTAAGTTTGGGTTTTCAAGGACACTTTGACATGGGAACGGAGGAGCCGGGGATTGAACCAACAACTGCGAGATTGGTGGACAACCGCTCCACCTTCCTGCACGATTAAAGTATTAGTAAGTATGATTTATGAAAATAATGATGTATTTTTGCCCAAAATTCTGTCCGTTTTTTGTCCAAAAGTTCTACATTCTGTTATAATTAGAGCAAATTACCCACAACCTTCTGACTCGAGCACGAGGGCCACCAGGGGTGGCCAGTCAGATTTTGGCCGGGGGTCTGTGTCATCCCTTTGCACCTCTCTGGCTCTACCCCTGTACATATCAGCCTTAGGATTAGATTTTGATTTTTACATTTAAACAAAAAATAAAAAATTAATTCTCATGTGTACATAAGAACCTTCAAACAAGCCAGAAACCAAGACCTGTCAGCCACGTTGGAGTTGGTCACAGCAGGGTCCAGTTCCTTATAAAGATTTACTCTTAACATTTTATGTGTAGCATAGTTTTTGCAAGTTTGGGACCATGTGCGAGTATATGAAGTGACCAGTAAATCACATGAAAGCTGCACTGACTCGTCTGATTTATTTGAGCTGTTTTCACCTCAGTAATAGAAGATAAGTCAATTTTCCGACCTTCCTGTCCATTTCATAATGCATCATTTAGCCACAGTGAAAGATTTTAATTGTGCCCCTTTACAAAGACTTAATGAAGGTTCCTTTTTAAAGGTTTTTTTCACACTGGACTGGAAAATGAGCAATGTCTGGACTCTTTTCAGCTGCAGAAAAAAAAACCCCACTGTCCTTTCTAGTTGACTCAGATAAGGCAATTGCTGCTCCATAGAAAAACTTATCACAAAGACTAAATCGATGTTTCAACAAGGTAATTCAGGTTGAGAGACGTCTCTTTTAGATTTTATTCTAAAACAGCAACACTTGCCACTGTCTTACAAAAAGGCCCTTAAATCCCATACTCCAGCAGAATGTGAGGAACAGTTAATGTTACCAGGGTGTTTCTGCAAACGGTTCCAACTGAAATATATATAGAGTATAGTATAAACTAATCTTTTTTTTTTTAAAGTCACTCATTATATACAGATAAAACTGACTGGTTGAGGGACTTACTAAAGGACACTGGTGTCAAAAAAACCTTCATGCTCTCTGTGAAAGTTAATCTTAAAACACATCTTTCCACTTCATTCTGTGCCACAAACTGGCTTCCTTTGGACCTGATTTCCTAAGTGGAAACAACATCATGTAGATTCTCAGTGGACATCATCATCCCAGGATCACAAAAAGGGGAAGTACATGGGACCAACTAAGGCTTGAGCCGTTTTTAGATGCTATGGGGACCCCATGATAGCCCCACTCTCACGGTGATAACACACTGTCTTCTTTGGCCAAATAACTTCATACGAGCTTTGGTCTGAATGCTGAATAAATAGTCCAACTTTTCACGTCAGAAGTAAAACATTTCTAAATAATGAAGGATAAAAATGTAAAGCACGCTTCAAATGGCTTTATAATGAAAAGCATTAGAATGACCAATCACAAATAAGCAGTAACAAGAATAACCAATAACCATAATGAAATCAATTACAGCAAGTTACATTACAGTGGTGAGTTACAAGTTGCTCCAAATGCAACTGAAGTTAATAAAAAGTATTTGTTTGCTAGATAGATTTGTAAGTTTCTATAGTTGGAGCCACATTTAAATTATTCAGTTGGTTCCATCTCTGTGGCCACTGTTACTGTCATGGAGGATTTGACCTAGACGGAGCTTGTGGAAGTTGGATAGAAGTAGTCTGTGGATGGAAATTGGGAACACTCAACATGGTGATGCACTTAAATGCACCTATTACCCCTGCAGAGAACATAGCCAGGATTGTCACCAGAAATGACGACTAGGTGCAGTTAGCGAATTGGAAAACTATGTCCTTTGAAAACTATGGTTCCAGCTGATTGTTTAATTGTTTTAATGTTTTATTAAGTTAGTAAAAACAACTATCCTGTAAATGATCTTGAATAAAGTATTTCTGGCTACATTGAGATGATATTGTGTATTGTGTACTCCTGGGTAGAACCTTCCCTGTTACAACTGCAAGATGAAAAGTGGTTTTGGTGTAGCCAGCTATGTTAAAATCAGTTCAATTAGAACCACATTCTAGCAGTAGATAGTAGATTTAAAAATCCAATAGCTGTTCTAACGTAAATGAATTGGTTAACTTTAATCAACAATATGCAGTTCTTACTAGTTTTCACCAAGTTAAAGATACAGATTTCAAAAGCTTACATTTGTACTATACTGTACTAATAATACAGTATTGACATATATTATAGTAATAGGTAAGAAAATAATTTAATAATATTGAATGAGTTATTTTGCATAGTTTGCATATTTTGGTGCTATACACTATGTACACTTTTACTTTTTGAACACAGGACATTTAATTAACTCTTTCTCTTGCTGTTAAGCCCCCATCTAGTGGGTAGGAGTGAAACATACAAAAACAAATAAGGCTACTTCCTTCCTGGTCCACAAACCAAAGTCCAGGTTCCAAAATTTAAATTAAGTGTATAATGTAATACTACAGCTAAGTAAAGGTGGTACGAAAGTACTATAGCACTATAACTCATTTAAAAGACATTTACTAACCCTAACTCCCTAATGTGAAAACAAGAGAAAACTGTAGAAAGAAAATGGCATTTCACCCCTATAGTTTAAACCTGATTTACAGATAATATTTACAAGAAAGACATGTGAGAAGTAATACTATTTACAACATATACAATAAATACACAAAACTATGGCACAAGGCCGAAAATTCCAATGAATCCAAATATCCAACTAACACCAATCTGGAATTCACAACAACGTTTACTAGGGTTATGTAGCCGAGGACAGAGAGCGGCTACCAGAGAAGCCCCTTTAGCTGGTGGGAACCATACTTTTCAAACTTCAGTACGTGTAAGATGGACCAATCAGCTCCTGGCACTGCCCTCCAATCCAGCCAATCAGCCAGGGCACCTACAACTCAGACACACAAATCCACACAGCCAAAGAAAACTAACTCTCACCCAAAAACATCCATCTCAAGGGGCCGTAACACTTGTACAATGTCAGGGAAAATAGAGCTTTGTTTTTTTCAGTAAATTACTGAAATAGTCTGGACCTTTAATCTAATATGCATGTCTGGTACTATGGGGAGAGACCAAAGTACCTGGAGTAAACTCACACAAGCAGGTCATAGCCGGCTGGAAGAATTGAACCAGGGACCTTTTGGTGTGAGGTGGCAGCACTAACCACTCCCCCCACTGTGCCGCTCTTTCTTTAGACATACAGGAAAAGCTTTAAACATCAACCAAAATGATCACACACACACAAAGAACCAGTGATGCTTACTATGATTTTGAAATAGTGTGTACACATACAACAAGTTAGTTTAGGAATCTGTTTCTTAAAGGACATTGTTTGGTTCTGAGATCCTGATATGCTGCTTCACCAGCCTGAGTTACACTGACATAATCACAGCGAACTGTGACAGAGACGGTAAGTTTCATCTCAGAGAGCCAACCTTCAAAACAGGACACACTGCTCATTTCGAGTGTTTCGCATTCATTACGACAGAACTCTAATTTCTCAAATTTAATCTCTCAAGGGGACCTTTTTGAAGGGACATTGTTTTATGAATGTACCTATATTTACTCCCACATAGTTCTGTGGGAGTAAATGTTCCACACTCAGAGCATTTTAAAAAAACGAACACAGCTTGGCCTCCCTGTACTTTTTGTGTCAGCCAGGTTCTGTCGACTGAATCAACACACTGTCAATGATTTCTCCTTTTCTGTAGTCAGTGCTGTTTCGTCGACTCTGAGGTCAAACTGAAGTCTGGTGTATATTGAATATCGGCATTTTATTTTGCACTTTTTATTTGGTTCTGTTTGTACTTTATTTCTAATAGTTCTTGTTTTGCCTTCACATTTCTTTGAAATATGTGGTTAAATCCTCTACTTGTTTTGATATTTGGTTTCTGTTCATGCCTTCAGCTGGGCTTTGTATGTTTGATCAACACACGCCAAGGCTAAAAGGCATAAGTCCAGTAGATTGGACAGTTTATGACTCACCTTTGTGTTTTTGATATGCTATGAATTACTGGCTGCCCGTCTGTAATAGATTCATCACTGAGTCTACCTGATGATGGTTAACACCATTTATTACATGTAGCTGCGTTGTACTTGCATGTATAAAAGTAAAATGCTTTTGAAGGTGGCATTATTATTTCCTCATTAATCTCTTGTTCTAATAAAACTGCAGACCTTTGCCCAAAGTCTGTCTTACAAACTAGAAGTTTGTACTAGAAGTTTGCAAGACAGAGTTTGGGCAGTTGTCTGCATTTTCACAGGATTTGGCCAAACCTTTTGGTTATTTTGCTGCTTAGTCTCAAAAATATAGCATTCACGCAGCACTTTGCCACAACTATGGGGCATCATGGGAAATATTTAATGCTGGCCCAGGTTGACAGGTGTATATGGGGCTGTGTGGCTACAGAGCAGTCAGCAAACCCATGCTGACCCCTGTCCACCATTTAAAACTAACAGTTGGTACTAATGTAGACGTAGTATATTTTTTATTATGTAAATTTGTAATATTTTTTATCGATCAGTGGTAGAGCACTGGGTTGGGCTGCAGAAGGCCACGGGCCCACCCTACCTGGTGTGACCCCACCCAGCCACCAAGGGCCATCTCTGTGCTGCTCTCAAGCCAAGATAGAAAAAATAGAAGGGTTGCGGCAGGAAGAAACTCCAGTGTAGAAACACATGGTAAATCAACTTGTGTTACATGTTCTACTGTAGAGACAAGCCGAAAGCCATTGACCTTTTTTGATCTTCTTTCTTATACTACAGTGAGTTCTGGCATTAATCTATTCCTGCACAGCTTTGAATACAACACTGACCATAGGGTCGGAAGTCCGCTCTTCTCGATCACATGTTGAAGTGTCAGTGGTAAAGACACTGAACCTGCAACAGCCCATCCCCATCCCCAGCCCCAAGCCATGTACAAATTGGGGAGGGTTGCGTCAAGAAGGGATCTGGCGTAAAAACTGTGCCAAACCAACATGCGGACAATGATCCGCTTTGGTGACCCTGAACTAATAGGATAACCTGAAAGAACAAAAAAAAAACAAAAATTGCACTGAAACGACAAGAACACTGAGTTACCCATGAAAAGGATGAAAGACTCTTTGTGAGTAGAATGGCACTGATACAAATTCTCTTTTTATGAACAGACGTCCTTTTTATTTTTCTTTGCTAAAGGTGACACATGCTACACCAAAGAAAGTGAAAAAAGCAATAAAATATACAATAGCAATCAGCCACTAAAGATGTTGGCATAGCAACTAAATAATTGTGAAGCAGGTTTGTTTAATGCCCCTTTTCCTTGTCTGCAGAATTTCTCCTGTCTTTTCCATGTGAATGAATTCCTGTGTGCACTGCCCAAACATTTAATCAACTGCAAACTAATCAAGTTGAATCATTTAATTAAAGTACACTGCAAAATACTTAATTGGATTAGTAGAATAATCTTATATTTAGAATCAAAATGTAGTCTGATTCATTTTGAGTATAAATTAAATGATGCTGTTTGCCTGAATGCGACTGTCTTGGCAATATTGGGTGTTAAATTTAAAAAAACAAGAAAACATTTGGTGGTTTATTTGTTTGGGATTTTCTGACATCAACACGGGTTTAAAATTATGCACACAGGGTCAATCCCACACAATTGTTAATCGTTCATTATTAAGTTTCATCTTTATCAGCCATCAACAAGCTGCTGGCAGGAGATTTCAATACTTTTATGGCCAGAATTTGTAGACTTTCATTACATTTGTTAGTTTTGTGGCTGTTGTATGTTGCATTTTGACAATATTTCCGATTTAAGGTCATGCAAAATATTACTTTATCCATTCCACAACCAGCTTTGATGCGTGTTTGGAATCAGAGTCCTTTTGGAACTGGACTGTGTCCAGGTTTCAACCATCTACTGTAGCTGATAGCTGCAGTTTCTGTGAAACAATTCTGAGGCACTTCTCCTACTTCATTATTATTTCATCCAATCTGTGCTCCACAGGCTCCACTGACAGTAAAACAACCTCAGAGCACAATGCTACCACCAGCAAGCTTTGCAGTAGGTACTGCACAGTGTACTTGGGACTGAATGTCTCTCTGTCTTACTATAGACAAATAATTACATTTTTTACTTATCTAGCTACAGTATAAAACTTTATTCCAGAAGGCTTTTTTTTTTTCGTGCATGTGATTGGCTAAAAACTTTAGTCAAGCTCAAGGGTCTTGATTGTGGAGCAGGGGCTTCTTTCACTCCATAGTGATGTACAACTTGCATAGATATTCACTGTAGACAGCAGTAACCAGTTCATGGCAGACCTGTGCCGTGATGGTTCCGGGCTTGTCCTGAAATGACTCAAACAAACATTCCTGATTTGTGGAAATCGACCACCTACTTTTCCAGATCTTCACTGAGCTTCACTGTGACACCGACAATCCGATAAAGGCTTCATGCACAGAGAAGCTATCAGCTGTAGTCAATCATGATGGGTAAAAGGAAGACGGGAGGCCTCAGTTTTGGCAAAGTAAAACAACTTTTAGCACCACTGAATTGATATTAGCTGGTGCATTTGTACTTATGACCCTGTGTGTGTAAAACAACTGATGAAGTAACCTGGTCTTCACCTAAGTCTTTAATTTATTAAAGATTCATTTTGCTGAAGCAAAAATGTGTTGAATCCCATATGACAGTCGGCTCTATGCTGAATGTATGTAAATCTTTGTAAATCTACGTTTATAACTGCAAATATCAATTGTATTGTCTTAATAAGTCATGATTTGTAATTAAAAAAATCTTTTTTTTTCTCCAACATGATTTGACTGTTACTTTGATTTTCTTCTTAATAAAACTTTGATTGCAAACCATGGCGTAACACAGTCCTGTGAGATTTGTCAGTTTGGATTTAGCGTTAGTAAGGCAGCATTTTGTTTCCAGGGCTCCCAGGCTAACAAACGAGTAAGAACTACTGCCTTACAATAGCTCAGCTAACATAGAGCCACAGTGTGGACATTGTTTGTTTCTTCTACGTGCCCTTAGTCCATGTCACACTGATGTCCTGCTCTGCTCACAATAACACCCAACGGCAGAATAAGATTCTAATTTTCACACAGGTTGTCACTCTGCCTGCCCTTGCCTATCTACTGAATGTCTCGCTTCCTTAATCTTAATCCAACCTCTTCCCGCCTGATGGTTTCACCCCCAGACCTGCTTCACCTGCTCTGCCTTTTAAATTAAAATGAACTGTGTCTCAGACCTTATATAAGGAGCCATTAACTTGTGCATTTGAGTCCAGTGTTCGTCTACAACAGACTGAATATGGTTGTGTTTCAATGGATTCCAGTTTTGGATCATAAAGCTCTATCCAGGTGATGACAAATGCTTATTATTCTGCTACATGTTATTGTGCATTAATGTAACCTCGAAACATGTGTCTGCTGACAGCATCTGATCACAGCAACAACACAGAAGCATGTAATTCGCTTGTTACCTCAGGATGATTCACAGACTGAGACGTGTTTTTGCACAGCCTCAGAGGGTTCGTCCTCGAACATATTTCAGCTGTCATAATATCATCATATGTTGCCTGAATGAATAAAGATAACTGTGATTCAAGTTGAATTCAGGCAACAGGCCAGTTTGTGTAGCAACAGGTGTTTTAGGGGACTGCAAGGAACAATCTACCACCTTTGGTTTTCCAAAAATTACTTACAAATATTGTAATACTATACTACGAAAGTTGTGTTACTTATGTTTTTATGCAGGTAACATTTACATCTCTGCTTCACATAAACACTTTGTAATATAACACAATTGTAACATTGGCTGGGGGCTTAAAGAGAAAGGAGCTAAAATAAACTTTTTTCCCATAGAGCTAATGAGGTGCTGCAAGGTCAGTTAGAAGAAAAATAAACAGGTTTAAAATTTGCAAAACTATTCTCAGTAGAGCTCCAGATTAAAAATATAAAGACCAAATTATGTATAATGTCATAAGAAAACATGAGGGAGGGGTTCATGAAAAGAATGACGAGGACTGTGACAAGCTAAACACCAAACTCAGTCCGGAGGCCAACTCACAACAGTAGAACACAACACACAACTATACAAAGGCAGGACAATCGATGTGATGGAGTCTGAGATGTGTAGAAGGCTTCAGCTACAGGAATAAGCTGGCAGTGAGTGTATCTGAAATGGCTCTGACTATATACTGAAGGGACAAATTACAACGGTATTCAGGCAATTGGATGAAAGCCGAGTGGGCGTGACAGAGAACAGGTAACCTAGAATGTGTGTGTGTGTGTTTGTGTGTGTGCCAAAGAATTAGAACGCTCAAAGCAACTAGTGGCAGAATACGGTGAGGTGATGCTAGTAATTGAAACTATTTCACTGGACTTTGTAAAGTTCAGTTTGACCAGTGGAATTTTGGGCTGTTGACTGATAGAAAGCCAGTGTTAATAAATGCAGACGTTTGCCCGGTCACTCTGATCAAGGCTCTTATTTGTTCAGGGAATAAATATTTGGTTATGACATATAAAAAATAGAACTGCAGAAAGGTAGTACAACATACAAGGACAGTGGACAGGCTGTACATGGAAGTAAGCCCAACACATGCATGTATGCACTCACACACACACACACACACACACACTCTCTTTCCGGCTTATTGTAATCATTTTTTGCTGTGTTTGAATGTCAAGTGTCTGTCAACTGCAGAGAAAAGTCAGACTTAAAAGACACTGGAATCTGTACTTGAGACTGTTCATGTGGGACATGGTCATGACATTTGCATTGGGTAAAAGACGCAGAGTGGCAGTATCAGGATGGAAATTTAACACAATGAGAGCCAGGTATGTGGCAAGATGATTGCGTTATATTCAATATGCACGACCTGTATACCAAAGGTCACCAGGCAAAAGGCAAAACAATATGATTGGTAACATGCTTTAATATAGGAAACACATGCACATGCATACAAAAATATGTGGGGATCTTATTTGCAGGGTACATTACTAGTACAAGATGCAAGGATGCGATTTTTTAACATTTTGCTGAAAAGTGGTGTTTTTTTTTATATCAGCTGTGATTCAGTTGAGTTACTTCACTCTCTTGCTGTTTCTGCTTTGCATGTGACAATTAATGTATTAATTCTTAAACATGGTTTACATTCCTAACGGGGATTTGTGAGCTAAGACCCACCGGTGCAGGTATTCCCATCTCTAGTCCTCAGGGACCCCAGTCCTGTATTTCATCCAATTATCCCTGCCATCTTACATGAGGGTGGATTGGAGGAAGACAAAGCAGATTGGTATCTTCCATTTTCTGATTGGCTAAACACACCTGTTCCACGTAATCAGAAGTGGTTAAGCCACTAGTTGGGTAGGGCTGGTTACAAAAAAAGCAGGGCAGGGGGTCAGGAACCAGAGCATCAGTGGGCCATGATGTAAAATGCTGAGAAATGTAGAATTTTATAAACGGCCACATGCTGGTGCTAAGGCCACCACTTTTGAGCATGTGACTTGACTTTCCCATGGAGCAGTGCTGCCATCTTATACCAAGTTTTGTGTTATTCGCATTTCAAGTTTTTGTTATATCGCTTATTTTCTGCACTGTGCATTATTCTATTACCTTGTATAACGTGTTTTATCACTTTTGAACACATCCACGAGCCACAAAATACGTTCCATCGGGACATGTTGAATGACTTATCACGTTAATTACAAAAACATTATTGCGTTTGCAGTTTAGTTTAGACTGGGTTGGCAGAAAACTCCTCTTCGGTGGCTTTACATGTTTTCTCGTACAGAAAGTGTGAAAGAACTTGCGTGAAAAATATTCCACAAATATTAGAAGTTCAATAACCATGGGGACTGGACAGTACGTCTTTGTTTGTCCATGCTGTGTGATCCAATTGATGTGAAGCTCCTTGGCATTTGCCATCCACCCAGCAAAAACAAAGTCAGAGCAGCACATCAGCAGCAGCACGTCCTCTCTCGTTGTCTGTCTTACATCTGTAGAAACAGATTTGTCAGAGACTATTAACCTACAATAAAAGATAAAGTTTCTGGTCGACACTATTTGTAGCTGTAGGAGCAAACCAGCTGATTGGTGTTGACAAATGCATTGGAAAAAAAAAACAATTCTGTTGCTTTGAGCTTCAAAGATGAACATAGGAGGGTGTGAGAAACTGCCTGATCTCTGCTGTAGGCTTATCACGAGTGGACCCTGACCTTTCAAACTAGGTTTCATGTTTATTTAAACTTGTTTCAAAGTTTCAAAGGCTATGAAGACGGCTGCTGACCGCTAGTGTCCCAGGATTTATGCACGTTTGTGTGGAGACCAAAGGACAGACAAAGAGATTCATTAGACTGTGTGTTAGATAAAATCATGGTCCAATAAACAGTTCTTTATTCAATAAAGTTTCAGCTTTGACTACTTGCAGTCCCTTTGATCATTTTCGTTCTGGTGATATCGAGCAGTACAATCAGTTTTTGATGCTTTACTGAACACACAGGAAGATTCTACACCAGGGGCAACTTTACGTTCTCTTTAAGTTGTGCCCAAGGACACTTTGACATGCAGCCAGGAAGAACCACCGTTGGATGGATCCACTTGGATGATTGCTCCACCACAGCCAGCCCCCAAAAGCAAGTATATTAATGGCAATACCTTAAGGACAGCACAAACATGGTTTCAAGAGCTCCTCAGTTTGCAAGTCAGTGGTTGAGACCTAGCAGGCAATAGATTTGTGTGTGCAGTCCCACCCATGAAACTGAACTCTCTGTTTTCCCAAGGTGATTTTTTTTGTCCTCACTCAAATCAGCCGCTATGATCACAAATCTGCAGCATTAATTTCAATGAATCCAATTGGCCTTGCTGAGATTTGACGAAATGAAGCGAAAAGCGTCCTGTCGGGACCCGGTTCTCAGTGACACACACACAATAGTGAACCTCAAACTAATGCACAGCAAACACTTAGCTGAAGGACATTTCTGCCATGATTTCCTGAAGACATGAACACAGACCTTTCCTCGTTCTGTTGGCAGGCTTCCCCACTGTGGGAATCTTGACCACTTCTCATATAGTTTGGACGATAATAAAACTAGTTTTGAATGGTCGTGATGGTCGTGGTCCTGCCCTCAGGCAGCAGGGCATTAAAGCATCACATGATTCTGTGGTGGAAATCACCAAATGGGCTCAGGAACACCTCCTAAAACCACTGTCACTGAGCACACTTTGTCTCTACATCCACAAAGGTACATGCAAGTTCAAAAAGCTCACTTAAAATGGACTGAGGTGATTTGGACAACTGTCCAGTGGTCAGCGAGACACATTTTGTGTCCTCTATGCGAAAGGGAAGACAGGACTTGTTATCTGCACACAGTTCAAAGGCCAACTATTAAAGCTGAATGACATACACAGGTTTTAGTGTAACATGCTGCCTTTCAGTTATTTCACACAATGTCCAACTATATTCTGCACGTATTCCAACTTCATGGTTCTACAGTAAAAGAGTTCAGATGCTGGACTCGCCTGCCTGCCCTCCAGATGTGTCACTGTGAAGCAAAAACCGCAATAATAGAGGCCAGAACTGTTAAGCTTGCTGTAACCCTACAGTTAGGTTCATAAATGTTGGAACAATGGTAAGTTTTGGGGTATTTGGCCTTTGTCCACAAGCACATTGAATTTGAAATGAGACACTCAAGATGTGAGCGAAGGCAGGACTTTCAGCTCTACTTCAAGTGTGGCATGAACCTTCAGGAATTTTCATATACACACCCCCACTTCCGCTGGCTCATTACCAACGGAACAAACAACCACGATCACAAACATAATTATTGCCTTTAATACTCGGATGAAAATCCTTTGTAGTCACTGCCTGAAGTCTGGAACCCATGGACATGATAAAATGATCAGTGTCCTCAGGCATTTAATGCAGCTGTCCTCAGTGGCTGTTTGGTTGTGACTCTTTCTACCTTCAGTCTTTGCAAAGCTGCCTTTTGGAGGTGAGATCATGTGACTGTGACTGGACCAGTGGAGAATATCTCATTAGTTTGCATTGAAAAGCTCTTGGGCAGCATTCCCTGTATGTTTTGGGTTAGTATCCACCTGCAATATGAAGCAGTGTCCTCTCGGTCTTGCAGCATTGCAGCTCGGTCTTGCATTTGGCTGAATCTGAGCAGAGTGGGCTACTGTACTCTTCAGAATTCATCCTGCTACAGTCATCAGCAGTGGACAGCAGTAACCCAGATCCATAGGCAGAATCGCTTCTATGTCCAGTCCCTTTGCGTTATGTGCTAACGCTTCGGCGATTGATGGTCGGCGCTTAAACTCGGATGCTTAAAAAACAAACAAACAAATTAGGAAATCATAATAATAACAATATTATATATCTCTCTCTCTATATATATAAAATATATATAAAATATAAAATATATATTTTTATAAAGTGTCACTGGGTGGTGGATGGTACAACGGGACCTTTCCACAGAAGACCAGGGTTTGACCCTAGTGTGTGCTGATGTCACTGTTTGTAGCATTTCGTTTTCGTGCATCTTAACCTCACCCTGACATTAATTTCTCTAACCCTAACACAGTTTTTGTGTGTATATAAAGTCGTTGGTGAGGCTCCTGGAGCATCCAACACTGACGACAAAGGGGACCAGTGGCTTCAACATGATATGTAACAAACATAAGGACGTGAAGATCGGTGCAATGTGACACCTTAAGAAGTGTCATTATCTAACACTGAGATGAGAACGTGTTGCAAATACCTCTGTCTCATGCTTCTCTTAAATGTGTTGCTGGCATCTAATTCAAAAGGAGCAAACGTTTGTTTACAATCAAAAACATGTTTCAAATGATTAGAAAATAAAGTCATTCACTTTGTATTTACATTTACATACACTGCGTCCGAACTTTTCTGGCAAAAAAAGGTTTGTAAATCTCCTTTCACCTAACTCAGAGCAAGACACTTAAAACTCTTCCTTTAAAGTTCAAAAACTCAAATGCTTCCTCTTTAACCAGCCTTGGCCTTGCTGAGATTTGACGAAATGAAGCGAAAAGCGTCCTGTCGGGACCCGGTTCTCAGTGACACACACACAATAGTGAACCTCAAACTAATGCACAGCAAACACTTAGCTGAAGGACATTTCTGCCATGATTTCCTGAAGACATGAACACAGACCTTTCCTCGTTCTGTTGGCAGGCTTCCCCACTGTGGGAATCTTGACCACTTCTCATATAGTTTGGACGATAATAAAACTATTAGTCTTTGACATGACAAGCTGGTATTAAAAAATAGCAGCACTTCTGTGTGGCTATCTTGAGAGAAGTTGCAGGACATTTTCTCATGGCACTTTCCACTGTGGGAGGCTGTGGAAGATACCCACCATCTGCACTTGCTTGAAAACCCCTCCTCTATAAAGAGGGAAGAAGAAATGTTGGATTGGCTTCATCCATCACATCCGAGTGTCATCTGACAAGAGGCTCACGAGAACGTGCACCACTGACTGTGTTGCGCATATGGAAGGCCCGGATAACACTTAATATAACTTCAGTGGAAGCTGATGGATTTGGCATGAGACAGTCTAATTGCAACATCATTCTCTTTGACGGCAGGGGGCTGATTTCCCCTTTCTGCACTACTACTGAAGAAAAGAGACAGAATTTGACAGAATTCGAAAAAGAAACGTTTTGTGCAACTAGAGAACCAGAGACAAAAAAAAAACCCAAATACGCCGTTTGTCAAACAAATGTGCTGCACGTTAATTACGACATAATTCTGAGGTTGAGCACAGTTTGCAGTATAATCCAAGCTGCACATCGCTGGTCTTTAATTGTAAAAGGCACCAGAAAAGCAGCCAACTCATAAACATGAGTCAAAATCGCCGGACACCGACGCACGCAGGGTGACGCGCGCAGCGTTTCTCTCTCTCTCTCTCTCTCTCTCACTCCCGCCGCAGTCGTGCGTCCTGCCGTTCTGTCTCTTCGCGTGGGACTCTGTGCCAGTTGCTTCCCTGTTGGACGCAGCGCACTCTGAGCGCACACCGGCTTTCCCCCACCCCCACCCCCCACCCCCACAACCCCTCCTTCTAGACGCCGTTATCCAAAGTTTTATTTACTAAAACGAAATCTTTTGGGAGATAAAAATGACTTGAGACATGTAGAAGAGTCACTAACTCTATTGAGGGCTGCGAGTGGGCGGCTGAACGCCAGCGCCGTGCGTAACACGAGGGGAAGCAGGTGGATGGAGACGCTGGTCGGATGCAGCTTTCCAACAGGGCAGCGCCGCGTCGCAGCGGCAGGACTTCAGATTTTCTGCTGGTGGACACTGTCACGACGGGCTTGATGTGAGGACCAAGTTTTCAATTAAAAAGTAAGTAGTGACACTGAAAGTAGACTGAGACGTTTTTGTAGGTGTTGACATTTCTCTTAAACAATTTCTTGCTTTCGCGCTCGTAACTAAATACTTAGATTTATTTCTATTTAAGTTGCACCTGAATTAAGTATCTCACGCTCGGTGCCCTGTGTTACCTTCAGATAGATGTGGGAAAGGTTTTTCTACTGCGAGCTAAATTATGGTGCAGCAGTAATTAAGTTATTTTGGCACAAATGGACAGAAACGCAGCTCAGACGCGGAGACGGGGGGGGGGGGGGTTAGTTATGACCTACCATTTGAAATAATTAAAGGTTAGATGTGTACTTCTTCATTTCAGAGAAGCAAACAAAAAAAAAAAAAGGAAACAGGTGCAAACCTATAGGAGAAACACGTGTAATGGTCCTGCTCACTTTTCATTAAGTTGTTTCCACTTTGCTGCGAATGAAACTGGACTTTTATCACATGCAGTCTGCAGGTTATTGTGAGGCTGCATCAAGGCAGACAACCGCTGATCGCCTGGCTAAAATAAGGCTTCCGACAACCTCCTCTGCAATCTGTGTCTTCCTCTGAATCTCTAATCAGAGTTCCCCTTTCCCCTTTTAATAGAGCATTAAATCCCCATTTACAGGCAATAATACAATTATCCTGCTATATAATTTAACTAGACACTCTTAGCAAAAAATGCTGAAACTCATACAGCAATTAGCCTTGTGCCTCCTGACAAGACACTGTAACAATCCTTTCAGCAGTATCTGTATTATTAGTGCACATTGCCTTTGCTCACACATTCAGCGAAACACACTCCCACTGTCTGCCTATAATGAGGTTCCACTCATAATGTTTATGAGGCCCATAGACATTTTTTTGATCTCACAATTTTGCACTTAAGTAATAATCCTTAGATGTTTTAGGAAATCTACACGATTTTTTTACATTTATCATATTCAATTCATACACCAACAATATAGACCAAAACGTTCTATTTAAATAGGAATAGGAGTTGGTATAGTTACGGTGGCGTAGTCTGCCATCCATGCTCTACTGTAACCACAGGTTCCCTCATTTGCACAGTTGTCTGAGTCTGGTATTATTGTAATAAGCCAATCTGAAAGTACATGAACGCCAATAGTTTTAGAGATACATTGGGTACGAGGTGCTAAAATGGGTTGACAAACCTAATTTATCTTTTAAAAAGTGCCTCATTACCTTGTGGTTGTCTCACTAATGGCTTGGCAGAATAAATATATGAACATTCTACATATCCCTTGATGCTCTGGTAAATTGTGAGGAACATTTTATAAAATAAATCATTCTCGATGTAGTTTCAAACGAGGAAAAGACGGAGTACATACAAACAGCAGTAGCGTGCACACACAGGCGCAGTATGTTAGGAGTATTTGTACAAAACCTTCTGTCTCATCGCTCATTAGCATAAAGTGGACTTTACAAAGTGGACCAACATGTGCTGACCTCATGTAATTCAGGTAAATTGTGAAAGCAAGAGCCCGGCTGATGTCACAACAGGGAAAGAGTGAGCGATTGTGCCACAGTGTCAGAGCTGTTTGTCCCCAAGATCAATTGAATAAACATTTGCCTTCAGCTGTGCCCTCGTCCGTCTCTCGCTCTGGCGTATTTGCATGTATTCATCTAGTGGGGGGAGGCATGCATACCCACAAACACCACACACCTGACCTGGGTTCAGCGTAGTGTTGGAGGATTTACAGATCACAGAGGTAAGAAAAGGACAGAAGACCAGATAAGACTCCGCAGAGATTCTGAACCCATGTTGGATGTGTCCATGTGAGAATGTAATGTAATATGAATCTGAAGTAGTAGTCGTGATGGGTTTTGTAGACACCCTCGCTGATGTATTCAGTGTGTGTGTGTGTGTGTGTGTGTGTGCAAATCCGTGTCATGACCTAATAGTGAGGGGAAAAACAGTTTTGGATAATATTGAGCAATGTCACAGCTCCAGGACTTTGGGTTTGCATCTCATCTATGACTCTTACAGTTTTTTTCCTCAAATAAAGGAGAAATGGCTAAAGGTTGTTTTTTTTAAAAAAAACTCTTCTTTTCCATGTGCAATCTGCCAAATGCTTGCTGCGTGGGGAATAAGTAGTATTGAGGATATTCAAAGAGAGGAAGAACTAAACATGCATACTAAATACTTGGAGGGAAGGTGTTATATATAATTCTACTCTGATTAAAAGCAGAAAAGCAGCCTTGCAACTGTTGCCATGGATCTTAGGGAAGTATTATTATATGTGCATGGAAATATTTTCTGTTTCTCAGCCAAACTCACGGATACTTCACCATGTTGTTTTTCTCTCCATAGATTCCTCTTGCTCTTTCAGTGTCTCCTAACAGCTGGGAATTGTTATTTGTGGTTCTTCATGCATTCAAATCCTCAGAAGACCCAAGCTACTAGACCCCTTTTCTTGTCTTAGAACATAACCCCTGAAGGACCTTTGCCCTCATTTCCATAGCAATTTCTTAAAATAACAGTAACCCAGAAGCCATTAACTATTACCTAAGACCCTTAACACCTGCGATCTCCAAACATCTCCACGCCTTATCCCTCACCTTCTTCAGATGATTGGAAGCACTTGAATCCTAAGTCATCATGGCCTTAGATCAGTGGCCCTTCCTTTTAACATCCCCTAACACCTCCATCCCTGAGACCTTCATGTATGACAGCTACATCCAAGGAAATGAGTCGGACCTGGGCTTGAACATCTCCAAAGCCAGGGAGCAAGAACACCAGGACAAGACGAGCTCTGTGGTCATCACCTGCATCTACTTCATAGTGTGTGCCGTGGGGCTCTGCGGAAACACGCTGGTCATCTACGTTATCCTGCGTTATGCTAAAATGAAGACAGTGACCAACATCTACATCTTGAACCTGGCGGTGGCAGATGTTCTGTGCATGATGAGCCTGCCGTTCATCGCCCTGCAGCTGGCACTAGTGCACTGGCCATTTGGAGAGGTGCTGTGCAGAATGATTATGAGTGTAGGTGGGTGTTGAAAAAAAATGGCTACTTGTGCACTTCAGAGTTTTACTTTACAATGAAGAACTTTTGAGTTGCTCGGTTATCCTCGAACCAAGTATGTCCTATGATTGCTATTGGAAGAAAACATGTAAAAATATACAAAACTTTACTTTTTTATGATGATGATAGTAAGACTTGAAAGATAAGTTCATTTCATAATTATCCACAATCATATATACAGTAGATTATAGAAATGCTTAAACCAATGAGCCACACTGAGTCCGTCAGCCTGCAGCCTGGATTAGCCTGTTTTTCTTTTTTTCTATTGTCAAAAAACTTCGAAAAACACCAGTTAGACACACTGCTCCACTAGATGGCATACTTCTTCATTCTGTGATCTGAACATTCGCCCAAGCCTGAAGTGCAGTTGATATAATCATTCACATGTTTTATAATGAAGAAATTTGTGAATTTATTTTTAATAATATTTGGACAACAACAGTTGTGGCACAGACGATAAGCAAATCCAGGCTGCTGGCTGATAGAGAATTAACGAGTGTTGAAGAGGTTCATTGTAGGCTCCAGTGTCTGCATAATGATTGTGGACAGTACCATTCTTTTAGAAAGTGAAGGAAATTCTTTAGGATGCAACTTAAAATACATTAATTTAAAATCTTGGGATAGAAGTTTGACATTTTGAGAAATACAAGAACAGTAATGCTGTTTTTTTTTTATATAAAGCTACAGACAGGAGGATGTTGGCTTATTGCATTGTAAACATATTTAAAGCTCACTAATTAACTAATTGTATTTATTTTTGTTTTGTTTGTCCAAAACCCAAAAATGTTAAAAAAGTTATTGTGGCTTTCATGGGGTTATAGCAAATTGTAACATCTTAACGTGGCCTGGCTAACAGTTTCCCGATTCCCAGTCTTAAACTAATGTTAGCAATCCATCTCTGTCTTATTTAATCCAACATAAATAAGTGTAGGAACTTATCAAATTTCAAAAGAAACTGAACAAACTATTTGAAAAAGCTACCATGTCACTTTAAGTCTGCTTTTTGTTTAATCACCATATTATCAGTATTAGTGATTAGTAATTATTAATGAATTAATATGACCTCAACTTACCGTCTTTACTTTCTCGACTCCTCCGCCTCCTTTCTCCTCTCCCAGACTCTCTTAATCAGTTTACCAGCATCTTCTGTTTGATGGTGATGAGCATCGATCGATACCTAGCAGTGGTCCACCCAATTAAGTCCACAAAATGGCGGAAGCCCCGTGTCGCCAAGCTGATTAATCTGACAGTCTGGGGTATGTCGCTGTTAGTGATCCTACCAACTATGATCTTCAGTGGCTTAGACAAGGTCCCTGTTTGTGGTATCATGTGGCCAGAGCCCCAGGACTTCTATTGCAGAGCCTTCATTTTCTACACCTTCTTCATCGGATTCTTCCTGCCTCTGACAGTCATATGTCTGTGCTACCTGCTCATTATAGTCAAGGTAAAAGTTTACCACTCCATGTGTACTATGTGTACTATCTGAACAATGACAATGAGTCTATTGTATTTTTTATAATTTTGTACGAAACCCCAACCTTTGCCAAGAATGTTTAAGTATTTTAGCCACTCGAGTCATGTTTCATAGTTCAATTTAAAATGTCACCATCCATAAGGGTGACTGTGTTCAACACTGGTGATGACTGAATGACAAGTTACTCCTTTAATATGTGTCTGTGTCCCACAGGTGATACAGTGTCCTTGTGTGCTTGAGAGGTTTAAAACTGTGGACATTTCTTCCCTTTGCCAGGTGAAGTCGTCCGGCCTAAGAGTGGGTTCGACCAAACGCAAGCGATCAGAGCGTAAAGTGACCCGGATGGTGTCCATCGTTGTGGCAGTGTTCGTCCTCTGCTGGCTGCCTTTCTACATTTTTAACGTCACGTCTGTTACCAGCATCATCAACCCCACCTCTGCTGTAAAGAGCACCTTCGACTTTGTGGTAGTGCTCGGCTATGCCAACAGCTGTGCCAACCCCATCCTGTACGCGTTCCTTTCGGACAACTTCAAGAAGAGCTTTCAGAATGTTCTCTGCCTGAAAAAGGTGGCAGGCCTGGATGAGGTAGAGCGCAGCGACAGCAGGGCAGACAGGAGCAGGATGGTTAATGATGCTGTAATCATCAATGCCAACTTGGAGACTCACAGCGCTGCCCTGCTTAATGGGGAACTGCAGACCAGTATCTGAGGGTAAAGGAGTCACATCCAGAGAGGCCAGAAAGATGGAACGGAAGTGCTTGGGGCTTCCAGACTGATGGGCTGCCAGAGCACTGGTTTGTGACCTTTGCTCAAAGATGTGGGGGCAGAAGGATGATGTAATAGCTGTTGCTCATGGACATTAACATATGAACAAAGTCCAGAGAAAAATCAACAATATCTTCAAGGTTTTCAGAGGCTGTGGAAAGTACCCTGACTCCAGCTCAAAACTCTTACTATTAGGGTTAATGAGGTCACTTGAGGCAGAGTATAAATATATCTGACTTAGATGAGCTTTGATAATCTAAAGGCTTCTAAGGGGTTGTTAGACTTACAGAGAGGACCAGAAAGAAGCCACAGGGTTGGAGATTGGACTGATACAAACCACTGGAGAAATACTGGAGAGTATCAATATGCTCCTTAATGGAGCTTTCCAGAGTTAAGGTTTAGGGCTGAGCTGTCTGAATGGTGAAGTACTGCGGAAGAAGTTGACCAAATAGTTCATTGGGAAACAGCCAGCACTCAAGTTAGAAACCACAACAGAGAGACGGTTACTTACACTGTCATGTTTTATTCATACTGGCTGATTAGTCCGGTCTTAAATTATCACCTGGGATTCGAAATGGCGAACCCCCCACAAACACGTCTGATTTACTCACGAACCAAGTTTCCTGTCCACATGGCAACCTGGCATTGCTTCTCCCATAGAGATGTCAATCTGTCAATTGATCTCCAATTTAACATCCTGGATTATTGATCGAGTGGAAGGCTGGGAAAACATCTCCGGAGCTGCCCTTGTTCCCCATACAACAGTTTCACTTTGTATAAATGACTTCCACAGTAAAAGTGCATTGCTGTAAAACGCATCAAGGACAACTCTTAAATCTTCTTTGTCATAGACCATAATATGTACTTTAATACTGTTCCATTGTATACTGGTTTTAACAACAGTCACCTGTGCCCATTTATACTTGTACGATGTTTCAAGAAAATGTTATCCTGAAATCATGACGACATGTGAGCACGGCCCTAAGTATCACATTCGGTCCAGCCAGCATGTGCGTGCAAAAATGCCTACATTTCACAGAAGGCAGGAAAATGTGTCACTTGGTAAAAGGGGGAGTGGGAGATGAGATAGCGAGAGAAAGAAAAGTAAAGCTTGTGGACCTACTGTATCTACTGGGTACACAACCCAATTGATACAAAGCTTAAGAGACTGCACTCAGAGGAATAGATGCAAGTGAGAGGAAGAGATCAAGGTGAGTTTGTGGGTGTGGGAGCGTCGAGAAAGAGATACACTGAGACATCTGAATAATTGTTTTATTCCCAATACAACACGTTCAGATGTTCAGTCTTCTGTCTCTTTTTTAAGGTTGTCAGCAACTAAACGTATTTGTGAACAGTATTTCCCTGTTGGCACATTTGTAAGTTTGACAGATTTCAAAATGAATGATCCATAATCAATGTCTAGATTAACTTGGCAAATACCTTTGGGATGTCGACAACGAAGTCAATGGGCAGATTAGGGCACAGATGTGCTGCTGGGTTATGTTTTGTACATCTTAAATATACCAACCGATACTCCTTTACAATGAGGTTTGCAATAACCTTACTAATCAAAAACTTATTTAAGAAGTAATCTAATGCTTTTCTTAATTTTATTCAGACAATGGACTCAACCACAAGTTTAGCTAATAATGTATAACATTAACAACAGTCTTAATATTGTGCTTTAACGCAGACATTTTTGTGATTGCTGCTGCCATGATGCCTAATTCTATGACAGCTTTTTTAAAAAAAATTGTGTTTCAGTGTTTTTATGATGTTTCTAAATTGCAAGGACGTGCAGACTTGACGGGGCTTCAGTTCACTTAATTGTTCGTGATATCAACAATTTCTGTAAGGACGGTTTAAGACACAAAGTCCTTAAGAAATTAGCTTAAACTGGGCAACTATAACTGTATTTTGTGGAGTATTTGTAAGTATTGCTGTCCATGTCTTGAAGTATCCCCCTGCTTCTTGTTGAAAAACTCCTCCAGATTACATACACTGGAGGTGTTTTTCAGGTCTGATGATGCCATCTGGTTGCTTTGGTTTAGAGTTTGTGGTGCAACCACAAATAATGTTCAAGAATTCAGCAGTAAGCAAAGGCAAGTTCAGTATTCATTTATATACATCTGCACACCAAAGTAGAACCATAGGGAACAAGTTGACAATCTGGGAAGTTGCTCCTTTAATCAAATGACCAAACCATACAAAAATGTACAGTCGGACTCGGCAACAACTTGGAATAATGGGAAGATGAAAACTTTGCTAAAATGAAAATTCGTCTTTGGTTTGACAGTAGTTTGAGTTAAATAATAACCTTCCTTTGTGCATTAAAAGACAGACTGGGACCCGGCTGATCCTAAAAGTGACAAACTAACACCTGTGGACTTAATATTACTGTTCAGATTCATCCACAGGTGAGCCTCGTTAGTACATTCCCACCGGAAGCCACGGTTTGCAGAAATGTTAGTCTCCATACTTATAAAAAAAAATAGCTTAGAAAATCACTAGTAAAGTCAGAACATTTGTGTTCACAGTCACTAACATTGCTGTCTATAGGGCAAATACATGTTAGCAGGCCAACACACTAAACAAAGATAGAGAACAGTATCTACAGTAAATATCTCCATGGTGTTATGCTGATGCTGAGCCTGAGTACAGTGGGCTGTGACTTTAAATGATCAGACGCTGCCGTGTTCCGCTCATAATGACAGAGATACACTTGTAGAACTTGACTGATTCCATACAGGGACTCAAACAAAAGACTTTTATTTTCACTTTTTTTTTTTTTGCAATAACCTGTAAAGCTTCTACGTACGGTGACAGAATTAGCTCACATCCATAGTGTTATAATGTTTTTCCAGCAGGGACCTCGTACACTAAGTGCTGCGGGGTCACATCAACGCCAGTGTCAGAGGCCATCAATCAATGCAATCACAAGAGATATGGAAGCAGACAGGGCTTGTCCAGAAAGGCTACTACAGAAAATAACAATGTGTGGACACACACACACACACACACACACACAGATGGTGGTTTCCTAGTTGGTAGTGGGCCAACAGTTTTATGTGTGTGATAACCACCACCCCCAGAAATGTTTGGACTTAAGTGTAATCATGTAAACTGATTGATCCTGTAAAATGCAAAATCTTTTGTATGAGTTCATTTTTCTGTATTTGTGGATATTCTGTCAAGCTTGTGTGTGTGTGTGTGTGTGTGTGTGTGTGTGTGTGTGTGTCACACAGTGAGAAACTCTCACTCATGCTCATGCAGTCTCACCCATTACAGTTGAGGTATTTAGCACTGTCAAGTGCAAGAACTATCGTCTCTCATGATCTACCGTTAATTACTTTTGCTCTCTCTCTCGCTGTCTCTCTGCCTCTCTATCTATTCCTGTCTCCCTCTCTGTCTTTCATTTGCGTGCACAGGTGGCGAAGAATAATAGCAGCTAACACGCATTTTACGCCCACCCAAACTGAAAAGACCTAAAATGAACTGAACCACGCTACAAAAAAAAAAAAAAAAAAAAAAAAAAAAAAGACACAGTATGACCATCATTGCTGCTGGCAATTTGGACGTACTTAATGTACTTAATGGACCATCTTGATGTTTAATAAATGTTGATGAGGCTGTTTGTGCCAAAAACCAGTGTAAATGTAGCACCATAACGACGGCCGAGGCAATGAGACGGTGCCTGCACTTGCTGTTTTTTGTTTTTTGGTTTTTTTTGGACATTATGTGACATCGAGATCTGAATATTTCCCTGAAACTACGAAAAAAAGTAAAAAAAAAACAAAACAAAAAAAACAACAACAGCTCTTGTTGTGCTCTTTTGAGTGGACATGGGGCCAATGTATAAAGGGCAATTGTCCATGTGTGTGGCGGATTCCTTCCACTGTATAGTGTACAGATTGGAGGCAGAAGCAGGGGAAGGGTAAAACCTCTGCATTCATGCACTCTCTCTTTTTTCCAAATACAAGTTCATTTGTGAAGGGCTAGAACGTGCACTCGTAAAGATGCACCGTTCACTAATAACTTCGTATTTTTTTTGGTATGCTCTGCTTGTTCTTGCATGGGGAGGGTTGCATATCCCATCTTATGTTTCACCTCACTTACCAAAACCAGTATTGCCCATGTGCTGGGTGTCACTGTTTTGCTTGATATACCCTCTGAAAAAGTTTTACTTTAGGCTCTATTGCAGTTCGTTAACATATTTAGCAACAACACGTAACAGCTGTGTTGCTTTTGAAGTTTATGATCAGCAGCAATTCTGACACATTCTTTAGGTTGAAGTAACTTACGTGCTTGTTTCTGACAATGTACAGTCATGGATTTGTATGTGATATGTGCCTTGAAATTTAATCGGAAAATAATATGTGTCATGACATCAACGTATAGCAAAACAACATTGTGAACTGTTTCTCCTAAACACCAACCAAAGGCCTTTGTACTGTACAGACATGTTGGCAACCATAACCTAACAGAGATCATTTTTAGGACTATTTCCCCAGCTTCCATAGCTTATGTTCGTGTGGTACTATGTCCGAAGCAGATGTTTATTTGTGACTCTTTATTGTTGGATAAAATATAATGTGATCATTGATTGTAATGGCCAGGCCGCTGTTCTCGTCTCTGCAATTAAAAAGCAGGCCAGTTTCTGCTCCCATGGTCAAAGCTGTGTATTTTGTGTCAGGGGTTGTGCGGTGTTTGTGTGTGTGGACTCACTTAGCTAAATACATTGAAATTCCTCTGTGCATTTCCAATGAGAGATCAACAGCCACATACTTCCGACAAGATAGTCAACGTTTAGCCGCCGTCGGAGGTTATAAACTTTGCACGGAAGATGGTCTATATGGAATGTTTCTGGGTCATATCATGCCCCTTACCCTAACCACTCCACCCTATTGCCTAAACCCAACCATCTTTGTGTTGTCCATCTTTTATCAACATTCCTGCAACCAGGTCCTCCTGTGTCCTCTAGTAGAACACTCTGTGGTGGATTAGACACATTTCTAAGTATCGGTGATCCCTGGCACACAATGTTACATACAGCAAAACAGAATATTCCATACAGATAATGCACAATGTTGGAGTCCTTGAAAACAAAGGAGCTGTCAGATTTACACTCTACAAGTTACTGTAATAAGAAACAACTCAGACAAATGTTTAGCATTATTCACACTGCAAATAAGTGTTGTTTTTTGCAAATAAAAACTACACACAAAATATTCTCAAATGTCTATTCCCCAACCTCAGGCCTTTGTAACCAGGTACATTTTGGTTTGAAAGTGATAGTGTTTGAGATGCCTATGTAACAGTTCACATTCTGGATAGGTCTCCAGTCTATGTCAGGGACAACACATAGAGACAAACACAGACAGACAACCATTCACACTCACAGTCCCACCTACGGACAAACCTGCAACGTACAACCAGCCCTAACCATTCCAGGCTGCCCCAGCATAGCAGCTACATGCTGTCAGAACGAAAAAGCATATAACAGAGACTGATATTTTCCACCAGATGTAGCCATTTGTCAGCTGCGCCAATAATTATCCCCGCCTCCTTTTGTCCAGACCGAAATATCACAACGTTGTTTTCGCACAGTATAATGTGTAATAATTTAAAGACACTTACATTTCAAGCCATCATCGACTTCAAGCTGAGCATTGTGTTTAGTGCCAATAAGCAAAAATGATCAAACTATAATATCCCAACAAAAGTTGGCAACCATAGTGACCATAACCTGTAAAACATGAGCAAGTTAACACGCTCACGGTAGCGTTTTGCTTATACACTTTTTGTGTTTAAATTCCAAATTAAACTTATGTCCAAACATTTAGGAAGCTTCTGCTGCATGTGCTGTAATATTTTATCTTAGATATACAGCAGCGTTCTACAATCATTGACCAATCAACATTGATATTGGCATTTAAATTGTTGGTGACACAGCTTCAAAACATACCTTTGGCATTTCTGTACTTCACATTTAAATCCAACAGTATCAATATGTCTGCAGTGTATTTATAGTGAGCCTGGCTGGTTTATCCAGGACCAGGCTAGAGTCAGAATGACCACTAATACTTTCCTTCTAGATGAGATGCAATTAATCATGAGTGCTTACAAGTCACCTGTGTACAGACACATATGTGATTTATTTCCAACTGTAGCTAAATCTTCAAATGCATTAATGTTAATATGATGGGGGATGTGTGACATTAGATTTCAATTATCAAATGATTAAACTGTTGTAGATTTTTTTTTAGACATCCCCTGCAGGAGCAGGTAAGGCTCAAATTTAATACCTTCTACACACAAGAGAGCCTGTTGGCAACAACATTCCCTCACATCACCTCCCATTTCTCTCCAGCCTGAGTCGCCTCCGTATGACTCACAGCTCTGAAAGCTGTGCCAATCTGCACTGCTGAGGATTCAGTTCCACTGTGATAACAAGTAATGTCTTCTCTAATGAATGTCGTGCCTGGGGGTGTTTTATTGTGGTGGTGAGGGGAGATGGGGGGGGGGGGGGGGGGGGGTTTAATGCATGCAGTAAAAGGCAAATCTTCCTGTCCACCACTAGACAGCTAAACACAGAAGAGTCAGGTTTGAGTGGAAGAAATATCTGCTAATGCAGCTTTGGTTCCCCGCGTGAGTTCAACAATAGATTTATTGTAACCGGTAAGTGCTGTGCTAATGATCTGGTAGTGTGTGATCAAGCTTCTCTATGTCTGACCTTTTCGATAACCACACAGAAAAATGACCAGTCAAAGAACTTGTGGTGAGTCATTTGAAATGTTCTGTAGCAGAATATCGACCTGACGTAGAACAAAGTTAAGGCAAGCAGGCTAAACTGAAGGTGCTTCTTGCAACACAGCTCGAATTGAGGTATTTTTATGGAAATGCATAGAAACTGTTTCAGAAGGTAAATGAAAGTTTTAGATGAAATCCCGCCAAACCAAGAAGTCTACAGTCAAACTATTTACTTGAGGATTTTATAAAATATTTACAAAAAGTAATGAAAATTTTATGTAATTATTAACTCTCTTCATTTAACCTCCAGCAGCAGCAAAATAAATTCGGATAAAGATTTATATGGCTGCACAAAGCACTGAACAGTGGGGAGAAGGATTTGGCCAGGATTTGGCATTTACGTCACATATAAGACAAATCTCTAGAACAGCCTTCTTCCACCTACGGAACATTGCTAAAATTAGAAGCATCCTGTCTCAAAGTGATGCCGAAAAACTGGTCCATGCATTTGTTACTTCTAGGTTGGACTACTGTAATTCCCTACTTCTGGGGTGTCCTAATAACTCCCTAAAAAGCCTTCAATTAATCCAAAATGCTGCAGCAAGAGTGCTGACTGGATTAGGAAAGAGAGATCATATTTCACCTTCACTAGCTTCTCTTCATTGGCTTCCCATAAAATCTAGAATAGAGTTCAAAACCCTCCTCCTTACATACAAAGCTCTTAATGGTCAAGCTCCATCATATTTAAAAGATCTCATAGTTCTGTATCGCCCGATTAGACCACTTCGATCCCAAAATACAGGCCTACTTGTGGTTCCCAGAGTTTGCAAAAGTAGAATGGGAGGCAGAGCCTTTAGCTATCAAGCTCCTCTCCTGTGGAACCAGCTTCCAATCCAAATTCGGGGAGCAGACACCCTCTCTACTTTTAAGACTAGGCTTAAAACCTTCCTTTTTGATAAAGCTTATAGTTAAACTGCTCACTCAACCTGAACTAGCTTTTCTCTATACATTTACTTGTCACCACTGTATACCATTAATTCTATATCCTACAACCTGTACGATGCTTTGTTGTTGCTTTTTTGTTGTTTTGTTGTTGCTTTTTTGTTGTTTTGTTGTTGCTTTTCTTGTTGTTTTGTTGTTGCTTTTTGTTGTTGTTTTTCGTTGCTCTTTTCTTTTCTTTCTCCACTTTCCACTCACCCCAACCGGTCAAGGCAGATGGCCACCCACCCTGAGCCTGGTTCTGCTGGAGGTTTCTCCCATTAAAGGGAGTTTTTCCTCTCCACTGTTGCCTAGGGCTTGCTCAAAGGGGATTTGTTGGGTTGCTTCTACATACTTGTGTAGTCTGGACTTTATTCTGTAAAGTGCCTTGAGATGACTTTGTTGTAAATTGGCGCTATATAAATAAAGTTGAATTGAATTGAATTGAATTTAAATCATGTCTTCTGTGGATTTCAATTCTGTTTTTCTTTTTGGGTGGGCTTTACATAGCTGCACGCTTACAGCAAACAGAGCCGTGAGAGTAAATGAAAAAAGGACATTTTTGCGCGGCCGAGAATCAAAACAATCACCTAAAAGACAATAAAATGCTTCATAGACGTGTGGAGTGTGAGTTAGTGCCTTGGATATATGCAGGTTTATGTCGCCCTCTACAGCTCACACTGAGCTAAGTCAAGGAAAAGTACCACATAACATCGCTCTGAGCATGTTGAGTGACAGCAAGTGAGCACTAAGTAGGACCTGCTCTGTATTTTATGATCCATATTCCGTGTAGCTAATGGATGGACCATGAATCCTGATCTATGTGTATCTTTCTCACACTATTATTTCCTAAATTACTGTTCTGTTCAGATAGAGCTCAGTTGATTTGCCACTTGAGCAGATTTCACTTCTATTGTGTGGAATAAACTGTTAGTAGTTTTATCATAGTTCATGTAACTAAATAAATACATGTTTAAATGTATGCTAAATTAACATGAAGGTACTTCAGCTAAGACCCCCTACGTGGTCTTAAGATTCATCATGCGCTTTTCAACTACGACAAACACTTAAACAAACAAGCAAATAACCTGAAGGCATCTGCCTCGTTTATTACATGGATGATTGCAGAGATGGGTAATAATTCTCTATCAATTTGTCACCACAACTCACATTTGACTCATCACACGAGACACTGCAGTGTGAAATCATTGACCTTCCTCATTCCCTAATTTGTGAATTTGGATCATTTTTTTAGCAAACTCCTATGGTGGAACTGTTGTAGGAAAACATTAACGATACTACAGGTAGTGATGTGAGGACAGTCTCGTGGTTCTACTGCTGTGTCGCGATCTGCTGATTTGGCTTTGTGTGCAACTAATTAGACCAAAAGGACAATTGCAAGTTTAAAAAAAAAAAAAAAAAAACACACACTCTTGACCAACTAAGCAGCCAATCATTTCAGTGTGACAGACGACGTCTTTCCATTTCACTGCCTCCACCTGCTCACATTAAAGACAGTGTGGGTTTTCCACTTTACCATAATGAACCAAGTTCTCCTCCTCCTCCAAGCAAAAGCACATGTGAGATGCTAAGCTGGTGTTGGTGAAAGTGAATAAGGAAATGCACCATGGTTTGTTTGATCTCCCCTCTGATCTCCCCTCATGGGTGGAAACACTTGATCTATTCGAAATTTCAGGGAAGGTCTTGACTCCGCACAGCATGTGGCCTCTTATTCAGTATAAACATACACTTGCCAGTGCTCTTTATATCTCATGCCAGATCTCTTTTAATCCGCTCCAAATCCTGTACGTGTTGCTTGCTTCATCCCAGCACCCTTATCTCTTACCTTCCCCAAAACACCCTCCACAATTAAGTGCAGCATTAGTGATGATAAATGTATGTTTCTATGAGGTAAATAATACATTTAAGGGTGAACTTTGGGAATGTAACATCTATCAAGAATACTTAAGATGAGGCTGAAAATGAGGGTTGATCCTGCTCTGCTCATTGACAGCTGGCTGTCTCCACCTGCTGGTCTAAATAATTGTGTGGTCTACTAGAGTCTGCTCTGAAGAATTTAATCACAGCAAAACTTCTCATAACCTTTACTTTGTTTAGGTTATAACATAACAATAAGAAGAAAAGTATCCGGCCTGATTTATAACAAGTGGCCTTCAAGTTGCTTAAAAGAAGATCAAATTCCCGTCACGTATGACTATTCACCTCTTCTGATGCGCAGGTACGTCAATCAATGAGGAAAACTGAAAAATGTATCTCTTGAACTCACTCAACATTTTGCATAAATTGCCAACTGACTGATTTGAAGTCACGATTTGGTCATTTTTCGTTCTTCTGTTTTTTCTCATGTGAGCTTCCTTTTTCAGAATTTGACTAACCATCTGCAGCAAGTCTATTCTGGGTGTTCAGGTTTCTGAAGGTGGTTGTTTGGTTAGAGGTGTGATCAAGCCAACACAAATACCTTCTTTACCCACTTCTGGATTCACATGTGGATCACATGTCATCTACAACTGTACAACTGCCATGTACAAATACTGTACTTTTTAATCATCCGTAGCCACTAGCTATACTAAATTATGTATAAAAGCCGTACAGACATTGAAACGATACCTCATTCCTCTTGAGAAGTGATAAAATAAAAACCAATTGTTTCATCTATACCTGCAGGCCTTTGCTTTTTCTACAAAGACATTCTAAAATGGCCTGGAGAGACATGTTGACACATCTAGCAACGATTATATAAATTTCTGGATCACAGTGATATTTCAAACATAGTGTTTAAGGGATAGTAGTCAGTCTGCTCTTTGGTTTCTTCTGTGCAACACGCTGAACACACACTTTGTTTTGTGAGGAGATCAGAAAGAAAATTATAGACAATCACCTCAAAGGTAAAGACTTTCTTTGTCTTTTGTTTATTTGACAAAGGTTGCAAATGTTAGTTTGCGAGTTCAGCAAACCCGGTTGGATATAGCAGCAGGAATGTGTGAAAACTAAACTGGATCATTCTAAAGTGGCCTTCTATGAGCCTTGTTTCGAATCAGAATCCAAAACCTCCTGAAAAGAGCTCAAACATGCAGTCTGGAGAAGGTGTCCTTCAAACACCAGACAGCTGCAGCAGTTTGGTCGTGAATAGAGGCCCCCCCCCCAAAAAACAGAAAACGCTTATTTGCCGTAATTGTCTCTGCAACAAAATATTGGGTTAAGGGTTCCATCATTTATGTCTATGCCAATTTAATTTGTTTTAGCATCAAAAATGTTCGGTTAAATCAAAAAGGTCTGATTTATATTACATATGGATAATAATTAGAATTTCCGAAGATTTTAGTCAGTTTCAATTATTTCGGTAAAAAATGTGGAAGGGTGCCAATAATAACTATTAGTTAAATTACTCTGATAGATCCAACATTACCAGCTGCAACATTAATGTGATGAACATGTGAATGCATCAAAAGGACTATTAATCCTAATTTAATACTAATCCAATATCATATACTCTAAAAATAAGACATTCAGGCGTTTAATGCTTTCAGTGTGATATTTTAAAGACAGATAATGCAAAGCAGGAGTTTTGTAAGAGTATTTATTGACTGTGTTACCACTAATTTGGTTTGAGTAAAAGATCTGAGCACCTCTTTCATCACAGTTCCTCTAATGGGACTTTTGGATGAGACGAGCACTAATGCATAACATAACATACTTGTTTTCACTTTAGAGACTTAAATTTTTTAATTACAGTAATTTCATTTCCCCCCATCAATTTTCCACACTATAGACCATAATAGTTTTTTGCGCATATATACATATTTAAACCTTATTCTGTAATTTTTGGCGCTTAGTACTTAGTAGCTTGGAGTTCTGAAACGCCTTTTTTATTATGTTGAAGTTCGTATTATTAGTAGTATCTTTCATAACTTTGAGTGCATCATATTATCACAGAAAATGAGAATATCACATAAAAAAAGGCACCAGATTGAAATGGGTTGTGTGTTAGACTGACAATTTAGTACCTACAGTTCTCATTACAGTATATATTACATTTTTATATGTTTTAATCTAACTGCCCAACTTGCTTTATTGCTTTATTTAACTTTAATCTATGTTTGAACAGGTTAAGTCAGGTAACATCTGATGATTAAACTTTTGGTTTCACTGCGACTCGAGTTGGAGCCAAGTCATCCTTTTATCTGGACTTCCTCAAATTCAACTTCTTGGTTTTTTTTCTTGACTTTTTGGTCTCAAACTAAGTTGCACTAAGATGATTTACATACAGATGTATCCAAAGTGGTGGAAATCCCACTTACTGCAAACTTGCTAAAGCAGATGGTTCTGAATTTTAATGCTAAAGAAAAAAAACATAAAAAATTCGAGCAATTACAAGTATGTTTACAAAGCACAAAGAAGTTGAAATGTCATGTGAAATGTGAATGAAGAGAATGCAATTATTTGCAATTTTGAAAAAACTAACAACTAATAAGGTTACGTGGCAACAATTCAGTATTATGATTGGATAGAAGGTTTTAGAATTATAGGACAAAGGTTCATCACTGTGAAAAAAAACGTATGTTTAACACCTGGACAGAAACATTCTTAACCTAAAATTGCACAATCATGTCTTCATCTATGGTTCATATTATCACTCAAACATTCAGAGATTCTGGATAAATGTCATGCACATACAGGAAAAGGCAGAAAATATTAAATATATGGCAATATTGAATGACATTACATCACAAACAGACATGCTTCTGTAGTGGAAGTGGCTACATGAGCTCAGGAACACCTGAAAACTACTGTCAGTAAACAGAGTTAGTCTCTGCCTCCACAAATGCAAATCTAAACTAACATGCAAAGAAACAACCATGTAGCACAAGATCCAGAAACTGGCCCGTCTGCCAGATCTGTCGCACACTGAAGACATTTCAAGGCCACTAACTGACGAAATGCTTTAGGGGAAAAACACGTTTTAAATGCTTTCAAATTCAAAGCAGTTCCTAAAAACAAGAGTTGTTAACGAGGTGGTGCAACCCAATGGTAAACATGTCTCTGTCCAGGGTTTCAAATCATTTTCAAGTTATTGCCTTGTGTCTGTTACATTTCACACAGTGTTCCAACTTTTCCAAGAGACCAACAGTCTTCTTTTCTGGAGGAAGCCATTAAGGGATTGTGTTCTTGTCTGTGCACTAATGACTGATCACAATTCAGAAAGTGCTTCCTACAACTGCAGTACAAGTAAAGCAGGACATGGTCCTTCATTAATGTCCTTACCTCAGTGACTATTAGTCTCTTTTTAAATACTCCGGCATGTTTACCAGTACAGCTGCACCTGTTGTTCTCAGGGGGCACTGGACCTTCATCCTGCTGCTTTCAGCTACTTGGTTTAAGTGTTACAAAGCAGAACTAAATTAGTAAGTTGTAAAACAAAACTAACACCTTTGAATGACTTGTTGCCAGTTCATTTCCGATACCTTCTAACAGCTGCACGCCAAAGCCTGAAAAACCCTGACTGAAACCTAAACCTTTGTCTTCTCAATGCTTTCTATTTTTTTCTTTCTGTCTTTGGACCAAACTTTTCGGTCCAAAACTCTTTCTGAATTGTTTTGATTTAGTATAATTCTCCCTCTTTTTGAACTTTTAGTTTACCTTTCTCTGTACTTTACTCAAAGAATTCTTTACATAAATGCGTCCTTAATAATTGCGGGGGGTATTAGTTTGGGCAGACGATGTGCAAGACTTTTTATATGGCTTTAGAAGTAGCTGCCACTTTGTTAAGCTGCCAGCCACCAGCAGCCATTTCCACTGATTAAAGAATAAAGCTGAACATGGTTTTAAAGTTAAAAAACTGACATACTTGACATATTTTAGGGGTCCAGGCTATGTTTAAAAATAATACAATCAATTTACTCTGAGTCTAATTCTATGCTGCACATGACTAGAAAGATCCTGGTTCACAGGAGAAGTGAAGCAGAGGCGAAACCCTGAAATCACATTGTGAACTCAGTGGAGAGTAAAACACGTTGTCAAATGGAATTGTCGAATGGTTTCACACTGATGTTGAGAAAGTGAGTTTGGACACACCTTCTGAAGGGCGAAACTGCCTTGACACCCTTGGTTTTGAGTTAGTGGCTTTAAACGGTGAGGCACCCTGGTGGCTCTGTGTGCAGTCCGACTGTTTAATGCAAAGACTTAAGTGCTTCTCATCCGTTTTCAGAATTAGTCATTTGGTTTCCCAAACATAGATATTTTTTTCTAGCAGTTATCAACTGTATTTTGAAGGCTTTTTAACTTTTTTAAATAGAACTTCCTCCACTCTTACTAAAACAAATTCCGATGAAGGCGAGTGTTTAGGTACCGCTTCACTTCTACACTCTACTGTACAGTAAATTTAATTAGAATTTTTCCCCAACCCATTCAGACAAAGGGAAAACTCATTTAAAAACCTGAAATCTATTTACAGGAGTATTCAGAACTTTAACTCTTGGTCTTGCTGAAAGGTTAAACATCATCCCAGTCTCAGGTCAAGCGCAAGGACATCTCTGTATATGGCTGCAATCATCGTTCCCTCTGTCCCTTCTTTTGAAAAGCACCCCATTGCATGATGTACCCACCACCGTGCTTCACTGTATGGACATAGCCAGCACCTCAGACGAAGGGTTTAGAATCTTTGTTCTTATGCTCTTGAGTCATTTAAACGATTGATAAACTCCAAACAGGCTCATTTTCCTTTTTCTTATTTCGTTAGTTCGCAGTCACCACAGTGGATAATTGTTCTGCACGTTTATTTACGCCGGATGACTTTCCTGACAAAACCCTCCCCCAAATTGTTTTTTTTCCCGGACTTGAGACCTGCACTACATGGCTGGGGATGGGCGGTTTGGGGTTCAGCGTCTTTCCCAGGGACAGTTTGACCTGTAGATTGGGAGAGCCAGGCACGAGCCTCCGACCCCATGGTCGGCGGGTGTCTACTCTACCAACTGAGCCCCTTAGCATCTCACTGTCACCACTCCACCATCAAGGTCCGGTTATCAGAGTATTACTGAGATGTTAGTATTTACTTCTGTTAGCTTCTCCCAACTTAGAAGAGAACTTGTAAAAATCTGTGAGAGTGACCATTGGGTGCTTGATCACCTCCTTGAACAACGCCCTTCCTGATATCGGTGTTGCCAACCTAGCGACTTTGACGCTACATTTAGTGAGTATTCTGACCCCTCTAGCGACAAATCTTGCGACTTTTTCTGGTGCTACTGTAGACTTTCAAAGACTCTGACGTGAAAGCACGTACAGCTCTCAGTCTTCTCAAAGAACAGCGGGTGCTGCCCCTCCCACATCCCAAAGCACTCACAGATGGCCCAGTCCTCGTGCAGCAGCCCCTCCCAGTCAAAGCAGAAGATGTTCAACCGTCTGCCACATGTAGACTGCAAATGAAATGAATCACGCATACCAGTAAGAGAATACAATACAAGGAAATGCATACAGACACACTAAATGCAAAATTGCGTACAAAAATATTTTTTGTGATGTTTTATTGCAAAATGTGAGTTGTGGACACCAACATTTTGTAAAGGTTCAAAAAACAGCTCATCAGTTTGTTCGGGTTGAAATAAGCCACAAGAATAAATGCTATAAAACATGAGTAGCTCTCAGCTACTTTGTAAAAGTAGCTCTCAGGGGAAAAAAGGGCAGAGAACCCTGCCTTATACTCATGTTCTAATCTGTTCCTTTCCACAAAAGCTATTGTGGATCTTAGGATAAGGCCTTTTCATCAAACTGCCAAGGTGGTTGGGAAGGTGCCATGTCAGAATTCAGATTTGTCTTTTCAAATCAAATAGTGAAACTTTTTAAAGTAGTTCAACATTACTTTAAGGTGAAGCTTTTTATTAAACTGATACAGATACAGATGTTTAGTACCATATGTATTAACCACAGCAAGTTTGTCTAATTGCTTTGAAAGTGCTAAAACAAAAGCGGTCTGTATGTCATGTTAACCTTTCAGCACCTTTCTCACATAACTTAATTTAGTAAGTTAGTATAGTAAGTTAGCAGCTGTACCAGTGAACCAAATCAGATGGTGCTGGAAAACATGCTGTAGAAATTCATTAATGAATTGTTCACTCAGTTCAATAGCATCAGTAGCAAGTGTGTTGCAAATTATCTCTGTTAACAGTCTGCAATTATTTGCAATTAAAATTTTAAATCAATCCAGCAGCAAGTCAAGCAGACTACGCAAGAAGACCCTAATAATAATAATAATAATAATAATAATAATAATAATAATAATTCATTATATCTATAAAGCAGTTTATGCTTCAAATTGCTACAAAACAGATTAAAAGCAAGAATAAAACAGAAACACATGTTGAGCATAAAAACATATAAAACATAAAACATATAAAAAAGGTAATGATCACTTTAAAATGCTTTTCTGAACAGAATAGTCTTTGACAGTTTTTTGAAACAGTCCACAGTCTGTGCTGCCCTCAGGTTCTCGGGAAGAGCCTTCCAGAGCCGTGGAGCAGCTGCTGAGAAAGCTCGATCCCCCCATTGTGTGGAGTTTGGTTCTGGAGGGGTAGAGACGACACGTAGGACCCTGGCAGTAGTAGAAACGTCTATTTAAATTGTAAATTAATCATAGCGTCTAATGATCACAGCTAAGACTGTCTGACAGGCCAATGGCCTATGATTCACGTAGGGGGATGCTCCTCACACACGGTGGGGAAGTCCCAGCCTATGCAGTGAGCTCATACTCAAATTAGCTTCCATGTTTAAATACATGCCTGTCTCACTCTCACCTTCAAATAAAGGATTCTCCCAACAGATTTTCATCTCGACAGGTGAGTGATCTCTCCAAATATCATTTCAAGCTTTAAACTCAATGGTATGTTTACAGGACGTGCCTTCGGCTTTTGTGGTCCAGATGGGCCCAACTTCGGCCAGCGTTTCAGTTCCTAACCAGTATAGCAATGACAAATGCACAAGTTAAAGAGCTGGCTGTTCGGTTACCATTCCAATAAATTGACTTTCTCTGGATTCAGGTACATTTGCTCGCATATAAACGCAGAAAAAAGCAGAAAATGATGAACAGGAAATGTAACTGAAAACTGCAAAGAAAAAAATAAAGTAACAATAAAACACACTACGGAGAAAGAATTGTTAAACGATGGAGAAAAAAAAGACAGGTCGTTGGCAGTAATCATTTAGGTTAATATGGAAATGAGGACTTTTGTTTTTGCATTCTACTTGACTCGTACACATTATTATATTTTACATGATAATTAGTCAATGCATGAGCTGTGCGTAGAGCCTGAAAGGGCGCGAGTAAGAGTGAGTTCTGACTATCAGGGCATGACAGATATACTTTAGAAGCCATCAGGCAATTCTGTATGTGAAAGCAGTGGAGGGCGGAGGAGGTTTAGATGTGTATGTCTTTCACAGTCCGCTGATTCAGTGCTTGCCAGAGCGAAGAGGACTGTGTTTGAGAACAAAGACAAGATTTGTGAACAGGCTGAACAGAGGATGGCATGTTGTTGATGGTCCTTATCAGTGCACAGCACGGTTAAATCTAAGTCTTAAGTGAAAAAAGTGACGTACCTGGTTCCACTTTTACAGGATGAATTGGGTTATAGTGTCTTAAATACTAACATTGTTTCGTTTTTACTGAACATTCTGAAGTGCTGTTCCTCTGGGGCGACCCTGAGAGGACAAAATTTAAATTTGTGTACTTGGACTTGACAAAACACTTACACCTCCACCTACTTTCTTTACTTGTGACCTATTCACGGTTATAGGTGGGTTGACGAGGGTGCCATCTTGTGAGACTTCCCCTGCCTTTCTGTCGGTAAGTCGCCCTTGCGATTGTGACTATACTAGAATTAGCAGATCTTTGAGATGATGGAGCCGCAGGAAAAGTGTTTGTGTTTAATTAATTGGTCCAAACATAATTGCTCAGACCAGAGCTGCTCAATTTACCTCCATCTCCATCAGACGTGGACATTTCCTGCAACCCACACTGCAGCAAACACACAAGATAGAGCCCGCATCTCCCAACAGTTAACACTCCTTGGACTAAAGTTCACATTCTTTACAGCCGTTTGCTCTTCACTTAGCTTTTGTATGTGACCCTGCTGTCGTATGTGTTTGTTAGAGTCAGAGCTATCAGGGCTGATGGGTGGAAGCTGCCCTGAGGGTCTATACTGGGATATCTTGGTCAAAGAATGTCTGCACTGTCGATATGAGTGCAAGCGATCGCATGTAATTGCCAAATGTACCAGTTATTGTGGTGAGTACACACCTGCACACACAGGAATAGGAGCAGATGGATGATCTAATCATATAAATATACAATATACATTCAAAATGCGTGTCCATGCTTTTTATGTAGTAAATCTGATAACACTGTGCAAATACATTTAAAAGGGTGACGATTGAATTACTAATTGGACCAAAAGTGACATTTGAAGGGGGAAAAATGCCATTCAGCAACATTTTTTCCATTGTTTTCTGTATATTTTTTAACGATAAAACGCTACCTGCAAACTAATCCCACCAAAGCAGCATGTAATTAACAAAATATGGATGTAAGACGTCATCTCTACCTATAGGTGGTTCACCAATAGTAAGAGAGACAATTGATGAGTGATTTATTAAGCTCTGAATGTAATTTATTCCTGTAATTTATCAAATGCTCTCTACTTCTCCTGATGGTTTTTCCCGTGTCCTCCTGCATTAGAATTTGCACATTGTAAGGCTCAGCCTGGCCACTACTATGACGGGCTGCTGAAGAGATGTTTAAGGTGTGCTGACGTATGTGGCGGACACCCAGCAGAATGCTCGCACTACTGCCAGAGTGAGTATGGATCCTGCTGGGCTTTAATATAGTTTACATAAATATGATGTTTTGCTGCTGAAGTTAGATCAGCGGCCACTAGTCCTGTGCTCTCGTAGTGGTTGTACATCGGTGGTGATGTTCGGCGTCCCTGTGACCTGAGGACTGCAGCACGGTTCAGAAATTATATTAAAAACAAAACAAGATTATTTGTAATTGTGACAATGCTGTTGAGGTTTTGCAAGTGTAAAAATCGTGGACCCAAAATTTATGATTGCTGCATTGTGACACAAAACACTTTGATGAATCTATCAGAAGGATCATAAGTTTAGAAGTTGTACACTGCGATACTGAAATGATTAATATTTAGACAGTTATGCATGTTGTGTTGTTGAAATGGACGTATTCAATCAATTTTAATAGGTTCCATTCTGTAATGTACAAACGGTCTTTGTAATTTGCTGTAGCCCCTTTAATATATGTTTCCCCAGAGTTTAGGAATTAATAATTGGACAGATCCTCAAAGAAATATTGATTGGTATTGATATCAAGTGATATTTAATCCAAAGACAATAATTCCATGCAAAGTGCATACTCATCCCTGCTGGGTTGGATCAGGGAAATTGCAAAAATTACAAACTTACCAGCAAACTCAATGGATCTAGATTTACGTTATAAATAGAGAGCTTCCAGAAATTTGCAATGTTTCGATTGTAACATTTATGCAAATTCAGCCAATCCCCATGAATTCTGAGTGGTCATAGAATGTTGCCCAATCATTTTAACTTTTCTGCAGATTTGACATAGACTCTGCATTGGCCCTGAACGCCTCACACCAAAGCTGCTGATGAGAACTTGGTAACTCTACTTCTGACAGTTAATAGTTAAAGATGATTGGCACCAGGTGTGTTGAACTGGACTTGCACTTTAAATTGGGAAGTGCGTGGATCTTGATGGGCAGTCTCAAGCAGTTTGCTGAGAGAAAAGGAGAAAAATGTGAACACAGCAAAACTCTTTCACTAAGCGGAAGACCAAGAAAAATAACTGAAATAGGAGCTGACCGAGAGCTACGCAAGAATCCGACACAAATAGCAGGGAACCCGAAAAAGTCTCTAGAGGCAAATGGAATAAAGCCTGTATTTCCACATCCAAGTGTAGCATGCACAAGTTTTGGTTGGTGACTAACAAAATATGCTGAGCAGCATGTTAACAAACCAAACGACCTTTGGAACAAGGTTACGTGGGCAGATGAGGCCAAAGTTGAATTATTTGGTCATAATTTGCAGTTTCTTTGGGGGGGCAAGGAAAATATTCTCTACCTCTCCTTTCAGGCCAAAATCTATTTAAAGCAAAGCCTTGTACCATCAGTAAAAAAACTAAAAAATGAGGAGGCAGTGGATCTAAAGCAAGAAGGAAAGTCAACTTAGAAAGAAGGTGAACGGATTAGCACCGCTGTCCCAGTCTCTACATGTAATTTCATTAAAAACCTGTGGATAGATATGTCACTCTGTGCATAATGTTGTCCAACAGGCTCTGGATAATTAAAAAAAAAAAACTTCTGCCATGCGAGTCTTTGTGCCACAAAGTTGTAAGATGTACTGGACCAGGCGTCAGTTCTCCTCCGGTATGACACCCAAAATAAAACAACTGTTACATACAACCCTGACGCCCTGCATCTGCCGGGACATTCTGGAGCTCACATCCTGAACAGACAACATATAAACCCTGTAAACAAAGACAAATGATACGTCTGCTTACGACAACAAAAGATGAAATATAGGATTTTAAGGCATATTGTCTATAGTTTCATACCAGCGAGCTGCTGCTGATATGCTGGGAACTCCTGGAACTTTGAGTGATGTCTGCAATCATTACTGCTAACGACTCCGCAAGACAATTGCCTGACGTAGTGCAGGAAAGTGGGATCACAGCTGTATCAAAAGCATTTTAGGTTGCAACAGTCTTTGAAAAAAGTCAGTGACATATTGGGAGAAAGGAATTCACTTTAACCAACAGATGATACGCTCCCAGGCCTTATCAGCATCAGCTCTTGCATGTTGTGGGGTATTTGGGCTTTTTAGTTTGGCTTTCAGCAAGAAAAGTCAAGGATGCTTCACCTCTTCAGCCTCTGTACCTCTGAATTCAGCCTGTGGCTTCCGTCAGCAGTAAGATCATCGGCCCAGTAAACCAGCTCCACTGGCAGCTGTACGTGTCTAAGCAGTAACAGATCCACCACCGTGATTGACGTGTGCTTTAGGTCACGAGTCCTTTTCCTTTGCTCTTAGTATCACATCTAACTGTTGATTTTGATAAACAGAGGCCTTTGCTGCTATGTCCTCAACTGACATCATATTCTACCAATTTATCTCCAGCTCTCCCGCCTCCTGTGACAACTAAAATGCCCCTGGCTGAAGTGAAACACTCGCCATATAGCAGAGGGCACGCAGTTACGACAGCCTTAGAAGACTCCAACGTCTTGCTGTACTCCCTCCTGGCCCTGTGCATGTTGCTAGTGGTTTCTAGCTTGTCTCTAGCCATGGCAGTCTTCCCAAGGAGATCCAGGACCACACCTAACCCAGGATCCAAGGAGGCTAACCACAAACAGAAATGTATAGTCAAGCTAGGTGAGGAGGTTGGCCTGCCCCGTGGCCAGCAAAGCCCAAAAGGTCAGTGTAGCATCAACACACACACAAAATAAAGGACCCCAGTGGGTACAGACTAAAGTATGGGAGCTGGGATGGGACATTACTCAATTGGTAAAATCCTGTACAGCAGTTTGCCTCTTTTCACGTTTTACAAAATCTGGGACCTGTGATGATAAATGCAATTTAACATTTGCCATTTGTTTCTTACCTCTTGTCAATGTGTGCCCACTACCCTCTCTATCTAGGTTTTTTAACAAATCCAAGCCGCCCCACTGACCGCGAACCATCAGAAGACTCCAGTCCAACAGAGACATGTGTGTGTGTGCACTGTTTCCCTGATCTGAAAGCACTGGGCCAGGGAAATGACAGGCCGCCGAGAGCACCTTTTACTTTCTACCACCAAGCTGTCCTCCATAAACCCCAAACCCAAAAGGGGGGTTCCCTTTGCCCCGAGGAGAGTCTGCACACTGAACGGGAGGAGGCAGCGGTGGGATGAGGTCCATTTGGTTGCTTTCAAATCTAGGTTGCTTATAGAAAAACCAGAATAGATCATGTCCCCAACACGTCAGTGAAGTTTTTCATAATGAATCCTGTCTGACTACTTACACACACACTGTGACTGTATGTGCGTGTGCGTGTACGTAAAAACGGTGCCAGCTCATTTATGACCCCTCTTAAGTTTGCATTGCTGTTGATTCATGTGTGAACTGTAAAAACTTCCCTGTTAGGAGGATGTAAATGGGCGGTTTATGCCATGAGGTACTAAAAATCTTTGCTACAATGTAGATCTTACCCATTTTCTTTTCTGTCAGAAGATATGATCAATTCAGTCTCATAAGCAGTATGAATGAGACAGCTTCCATTATTATTATTATTATAACATTAGGAATATGGCAAGATGATTGTATTGTGTAGTTACTTCCTTTCAAGGTCACAGAGTGTACATTGGTTTCACTGGTAAGCTAAAGGCTTTGAGAGACATGAGGCCACACAGAGAACTTTGCAATGCACTTGATGTGTCAGGGGCTTAACCATCTATGCCTGACCATGTAAAAGACCGGAGGATATTTACTCCCCGGCCATTACCCACCCTCTTCAAAACACTTTAAGGGATAATTACTGTACTAAAATGTTCTGCAAACACTGGTGTCACATCTCGCTCTTCTAATCTGTTAATGCAGTAAACTTCAAATACAAGTGGGCTGTTTGAAGGGGCTTTGTCCTACTGTGCTGCTGTCCTCTGAAAAACACCTAGCTGGTCCTCTGACTCCTTAGAGTCTTTTAAATCTAATTTAAAAGCTCATTTCCATGCACTGACCAACAAAACGTTTTGATGGCACTCATTTTAGTTATTTTACTATAAACCTAGAGCTTATGTTAGGTTTCTGTCGATGGAAAGGAATGTGTTTAAAAAAAGGTTACAGTAAAAACATAACAATGGCATCAGTGCATAAGTTTGCATACCCCCCCCCCCCCCCCCAGATAAATTTGAAGTTAACTTCTGATGAAGAAACATTTGTAGTATCCATTTGTGCATATAATATCATGATGGTGAACAAAGACTCTTTTACTATTTCATCAAAGGGGATGCAATCTTTTGCAACTGTATTTGTGTGTGTGCGTTTGCCTTTTTTTCCCCCCTGAGGAACTGGATGTTTTGCTGAGCTAATGAAGTGGACTTCTTTACTAGTTTGAAGAAGCAGTGCCAACAACTGCATCTAAACATACAGCTTGCAAGGGAGACTTTCTAACGCCAATGTGGACAGCTGTATGTAGTAAGCCATGCTGCCGCCTAAATTAAAAAACACCTGTCCACCTGTTGCTGTTATACCACCACTTGGAGCTGCAAAAGTCCATTTGTTTAATGGAGCTTTATGTTTATGACCAGAAATTTAAATGAAGGCAGACTACCCATATTGACTGTACGGGTATAAGTGTTTATAAGAGTTGTGTTTTGAACATGAATTTTTTAAAAAAAAAGAAAAAAAGAAAAACACATCTTCAATGACAATAAATAAGCAACTGAAATGAGTTTACAGATATAGATTTGTCTTTATTGGAGTTTATTTCCATCACTGTGTCCAGTTCTTGCAGCAGTTGTATGCGAGGAATGACTGACCGGGTCAAAACGAAACGCTTTTTTCTGATTTTGACCACATGGCCCCATCCAGCGATACAAAGGAACAAATAAACTTTGAGGTTTCACCATTTGTCTCTTACATACAAACTGTACATATATACTTTTACATACATTATCAATATGTGGGGAAAAACAAATTCTATCAAAAATGTGATACCCAGTTCAGATAGCATGCTGAATGCAAGTACTGATTCAGTACACACACATACGGTACATACGCACATGCATGACACACGTGCATACAAACAGAAACACACTTTTTCTCCTCTTTACACACAATGTTTTATACAAACACACACATCTATCACATACACATGCACACGCGCACACACACACAAACACACGAAAATAAAGCGACATGCGGCCAATGGTCAACACTACGGAATCGAGCTTCTAACCTTTTATACACAGGCCTTTACTGAGAATAATGCTCCGCTCTTTTGTTTCATTTCTTTTTTGCCATTTATCTTGAAACAGTGCCACGACAACATATCTTTAAAAAAAAGGGAGAATTTGCCTCTGTAGCTTCAAAAAAAATTTTGAAGAAAAAAAAAAAAAGAAAGCCACCATAGCAGCAGTTTAAGGAAAATGATCAGCACATTTGTGCTGTTTTATAGAAGACACATAATTGACAGCCAAATGAAAGACGGAGAATTTAGAGAAACGCAAAAATGTAAACCAAAGTTTTAGTTACATTATGTATAAAAATATAATATTTACTGTATGATCTACCCCTGACCCTTCCCACCCCATGACTGCAACAAGCATGAGAGGCAGAAATTAATATCCTTCACGTACTTGTCACTGTTGAAGAAAAATTATCAGACTGACACCTACAAACTCACGCGCAAGGACTGAAATAAAAAGTCTCTCTATACAATGTTCACAATACAATTTTTCTGATGATTTTTCTTTGCATTCAGGAGAAAAATGCATAATAAGACAACTTTCATCCCTGTTATATTTGGTCATTTGGAGGAGTGTGGGTGTTTTAGACAAGTGTGCTTGTGTCTAGAAAGTTGCCCAACTCAGTCCTCTCAGGTAAGGTGGAAACAAAAGCTTCCTTTGCTAAGGCAGCGCCTTGAACCCTTGTGGAAGGTTGCGGCTCTGCTTCTTAGCGCCGCTGGTGTAAATGCGGCTGTCCCGAGAAGCGAGCAGGATGTTGTTGAACAGCATTTGTGATCAAGTTAATGTTCTGTAGACAAACTAAAGATCTGTCTGTGTTGGAAATATAGAGTAAAGTAAAGTAATGATACAACACTAATCATCTATTATATTAAACCAAGCACAGACAGATTTTGCAGCAGAGTACCACAGGTGATTTCTTCTTTATCCCCCGAATTCCAGTGCATCTTTGCCAGAATGCTATATTTCTTCAGGACCCAAACAAATCTCCCCTTGAGATTTCTTGCAATTTGTTTGGTTCTTGCATGTTTGCATGACAGTTCTTTTCTCAGTGTCATAAGGAGTATATAGTAATGGTGGTTCCATGTTAGAATTGTGACTTAAAAGTGCCTCTCATCATCACACTGTTACCTGTTCCCATGCAACTAATTCTTGCGTCATCCCTCGTCACCTCCTGCAGGCTGTGCTGATGGAGCCAACTATTCGTATTCCAGGAACTGTTTGTGGTAAAACAAAAGGTACCTGGGGAGGTAAAAGCACCACAGGGTCAAATTTAAGCATCGCTAGGAAGAAAGCAGTTACTGTCAACCAGTTAACACACACACACACACACACACACACACAAACAATAACTTTAGCTTCAGCATGAGAAAACATCTAATAGGTGGTGTGCTGAATGCTATGACTATCTCACCCTTCACTATCCAGCACGTCTTTGATGCTGGCCTTGGTTATGATAGCATCATCACATTTAAACCACTGGTCCTTGTGCTGCCGGATGAAAGTGGTGTAATGGCCGCTCTCTAGTGTCCCCTGGTGGTTCACCACAGCAAATAGACTATATCTAAAAGAGAGGGGAAGAAGAGAGTTAAGAACAACTCAACCTATTTCTACATACACTTATAGGAGGTCAGTTTATACATAATAAACTGGTTTAGTTTGGAATGTGCAGAATATGTGTTGGATCTGATAGTGATAACTTTTACTTACTTGTTGTCGTTGCTGAAGGGGTCTACAGTCTGCTGGTGCTGCCCGTTCATCCTGCTTTCTTTACTGAAACACATAGCAGGCCCAGCTTAATTACAACACCAATAGCTGCTCCTGGAGTCGGTGGCCAAAGTCTCTTAATGTGTTTCAATTTCTACATAAAGTGCATTCATTCCCTTTAGAGACGCATCAGGATAAAACACTTGGCTGCTAGTTTTTAGAATCAGCATTTGACCGATACCCATGTCTCTGTTTTTTACTTACTTGTTATTTATTCCCTGTTATGTGGCAGGGAAAGAAAAAAAATATTTACAACCCTAATTCAAAGAAAGTTAGGACGATGTACAAAACCTAAATACAAACAGAATGCAATGATTTGCAAATCTCAGCAACCTGTATTTTATTCACAATAGAACATAAACAACATATCAGATGTTGAAGCAGACATTTTACGGAAAACATTACCTGATTTTGAATTTGATGGCAGCAACACATCTCAAAAAAAATATAAAAAAATGGAACAGAAGGAACATAAAGCTGGAAAAATTGCTGCAAATAAAAAACTAATGGAGGAGCATTTGACAACTAATGAGATCAATCTGTAACATAGCAATAACATTACTGGGTATAAAAGGAGCATTTCAGGGAGGCAGAGCTGTGTGAATGTAAAGATGGACAAAGGTTCACTAATCTGTGACAAACTGCATCTAAAAATCGAGGAACAATTTCACAAAAATGCTCCTCAGTGTAAAATTGTGAAGACTTTAAAGATCCAACCATCTACAGTATATAATATCATAAAAGATTCAGAGAATCAGAAGAATCTCTTTGCGCAAGGGACAAGGTCGAAGGTCAACCCTGGATGCCTTCAGGCAGCAGTGCATTAAAAACAGGCCTTACCTACTGGACATCACTGCATGGGCTCAGTGATGTCCAGTTCACCGTATAATCCACAAATGTAAGTTAAAGCTGTATCACGCAAAGAAGAAGCCATTTGTGAACACGATCCAGAAATGTGCCTTCTTCTCTGGGTCAAACCTCATTTAAAATGGTCTGAGGCAAAATGGAAAACTGTTCTGTGGTCATCGTGTCCTGCAGACTAAAGAGGAGAGGGACCATCCAGCTTGTTATCAGCGGACAGTTCAAAAGCTTGTTCCAACTTTTTTGAGATGTGTTTTTGCACTCAAATTCAAAATGAGCTAATATTTTCCATGAAATGGTAAAATGTCTCAGTTTCAACATGTGTTGTGTTTATGTTCTATTGTGAATAAAATATGGGGTTGATGAGATTTGCAAATCATTGCTTTCTGTTATTATTTAGGTTTTACACATCCTCCCAATTTCTTTTTAAATTGAGGTTGTATTATTAAAACATACAATCATAACATTATGACCATCTGAACTCCAGATCTCACAAGGTATGCTGTGGTATCTGGCACCTAGCCAATAGTAGATCCTCGAAGTCCTGTAAGTTGCAAGGGGGGGTACCTCCATGGGTAGTAGCATATCCCACAGATGGTGGAATGGATTGAGATCTGAAGAATTTGGAGGCCAAGTCAACACTTCAAACTTGTTATATTCTTCAAACCATTCTTGAACCATTTTTGCAGTGAAACAGGATGCATTTTCCAGCTGAACAATATTGTTTCCATGGAGTAATGTACTCGGTCACCAATGTTTGGGTAGGTGGTATAAATATTCGGATGTTAAAGTAAGATCCAAATGAATGGCAGAATCCAAGGCTACTTCTTCACATAGTGCATCCTGGTGTTATCTCTTCCCCAGGTAAATGACATATACATAACCGGCTATGCACATGATGTTAAAGACAATTTAATTCCAGACCAGCCAAACTTGTAGAACAAGACCTTCTTGTCATCCGTTCTACATTTGTGCTTTTTGTTTTTAGCTTGATGTTCCACTCTGCACGTGGACTATACTGACCTGGAGGCCATGAAGGGTGTCATGTCCAGCTCCAATGGGAAGGAGACATAAGTTGTGATCTTCCGCCGTAGTTTGGCTGAGTGCTCAAACCTCTGAAAATGGACATGTGCATAAGCAGACACACACACACATTATAGAACTTTTCCCCGATAACCCATCACTACTAAATTAGCAGTTAAAGCGACAAACAAAGCCTATTACTTTGAGGTGAAAACAGGCTACGATGGGCAGCTTCTTCATGGTCAGCTGCTTGGTGGATTCCTGGTAACTATGGCAACCACTGCACTTGATTTTTGCACTGCTGCCGAGGTGCTCCGGTCTGGTGAACCTACACGGGATAGGATGAGGTTTAATGCATCTTTGTGTGTGTAAAGCTATCGCTAGCCCCCAAGGTCACTGCTCAGTGGACAGTAGTTTCAGGGAATCATGCATTAAATATGAGTGACAGATATGATACATGAGCTTAATAACATAACTAGAAGTTATAAGTACTAAGTTACACTGCATATACAAAAGTAAGTAGAATGGTAGATATGATATATATTTAACCTATAAGTATCATGTCATGCGAGTTGGCTACATGCTGCATGCCATGAACAGTTTGAACTTACATTTTATTGCAGGAAATTATTCCTGAAATCCCAGTGGGATGGGTTGTATATGTATTCATTAAATACTTTGACAAACTATGTGCAATTTCAACCTTGCAACATTCTATTTCTTTTCTGTCTATAACAGAAAATAAATAACAGAGTGTTATTAAAAGTCAGCACAGGGTGTGAAGTAGTTTGTTTCAGTGACTCAAATAAGTCACGTAGGTCAATGCAACCTCTCATTGAGTAGTTCTTTCTTTTTACCTAAGCTCTTTACTAAATCCTTGATTTCTGTTTTGTTTATAACGTACCTGTAGACTGACTCTGTCCCTGTATTTGACGCTATGCTAAAGTTCCCGATCATGTTCATTGGCAGTGTTAGTCACCTGCGCAGGCAATCTGTGAGTGTTGTGGCTCCAGTGGTGTGACTCTCTCCGTTAAGTGTTGATCCGTCTCCTCCAGGGCTGAGGGGCCAGAATGGTGTGGAGGAGCCAGGCAAGTCCAGGCTGATATCCCAAAATGGGTCAATGGTTGTCGAAACACCACTGATGGGAAGATATCAAATACTGTAGATTCTATGACTTTCAGGGTGTTGATATATAAATCTGACAGTCAGCTACCAACTTCGTACACACAGTAAAACACTGTACTTTGTAATCTACTTTAGACAGAGACAAAAAATGATTGTGCCATTGACTAAATGGCATTGTGGCTTAGACCCTTCCACCACTAATGTTGCCAGATAAGATCTTTCTGTGGCATTATGGGTACTCTCCTCACAAACCTCAATTCAGAGGTGCACAGTGCAGCTTGGTACTACTAGGACCTCTTAGGATTAGATATACCAATACACCCAAAGTGTCCACCTCTCTCCCTATTCCGTATGCAGTTAGAGGGCAGTCCCTCCAGGAATATGTGATGCTTCAATTCCAACAACAAATTCTACCAATCCCCCTTGAATTCTGCAATGCACTGCAATTGAAACATCATAAAAACATGCATCAACATGCATCACAATATATTTAGAAAAATTGTTGTGAAATCAGTTATTTTAGGCTGCGACAAATCACAAAAGGTCCACAAAATCTTGAGGTGATGGGAGAACTGCACAAATAATAACAGAAGGCAAGGTATAGATTTGGTAACAATGAAGAATGGCTGTACTGCTTTGGGAGACAGGACAGGACTGGACTTTAAGTGGGTATCAGTAATGTCATAGACAAAAAATTAATTGTATATAAATGTAGAATAAATTTGACCCGAGTGGCTGATTCTACACCGACAAATGTGACTATACTGAAATATAAAGTAGTGACACCACAACAATGTAAAAGAGCTGTAATTAATCAGTTGTGAAAAAAAAAAGGCGTAAAGTTGCAATACTTTGTCTGGCCACTAGGTAGAACCAGAGATCAACATTACAGACTCTGCCATGAAAGGGTTTTCCTGTTGCTGCAGTGAAGCAGCTGAGTTTGAGTTTGAGTGTGTGTGTGTGTGTGTGTGTGTGTGTGTGTGTGTGTGTGTGTGTGTGTGTGTGTGCGTGTGTGTGTGTGTGCGATGGTGCAGTATGTGAATGATAGTGAGGGTAACCTCAGGGCAGGAAATTAGAAAGTTCTGATGCAGAGCTGTGAAGGAAAGTGTGTCATTTCTGAGCTGTTTTTTGATCAATATAAGTCAAGCATACTGTGTTTTGCTCTGTTAGGCTTTATACACTCTATCGTGATACATTAATAATTTTTCCCATTGTTTTTCTTTGTAAAGAATGACACATGCACTTACTGGCACACTTGGCAGGTGACGTCAGACTGCAGGCCTCCTGTGAAGATTTGGTCTATGATGCAGTTACAGTGGTTAGGGTTGTTGGCCTTCTTTCCATTGTCATCTGTGTGGACGTAAACACATATAGTCACTAAAAGTAATGCTGTATAACTTGACAGAGACATCAGGTTCAGCTGGCCCTGTTTTTAAAGGCGCCTCTGTCATTACACACTGAACTTAAAAACACAGCCATAGTAGTGCTCCAGTGTTGGAATCACCTGTTTGATGTAAGACATATGCGGGATCACTTTCAAAACAATAACATTGGTTCAACTTGCTAGTTTTGCATTTTAACAACTTGGTTTGGACTCAAACTTGCTGTACGTCGCGTAAAACATAATCAGAAATGTTTATCGCCACAGGTTCAGCTTCTTGCAGCAACATTGCGTGTGTGAAGAGAAGCTGAAAAAGCAATGTGGAGACTCTGGGGACACTACAGCCTACAGAGGAAGGGAGATGTAGCTGTTTCTATGTAGTAAGACTGGGGTCTGCGTAACCATAACAACACATGAATGGTTAGGCTAGGTTACTAAAAAACTGACCACCTTCTTGTGCTGCCTTAATACACCAACTTCGCTTGTGCACCTAAATATTTTTCCCCCACTGTAGCGTTATGTTGTATTGTTCAAACATGTTGTAAACAATCCATTAGGTCTGCAGCTATCAATTATTTTAGTAATTAAGTATTCTTTTAAGTATACTTGCATTGTTGTAGAAGAATAAACTTTTTTATTGCTTGAATTGCAAACCTCCCCTGCTAATTTAGCCTACTTCAGCAGTGCAAGTTCTAGGATTGAAAATCAAAGAACGACTTAAATTATATTTAAGCTGTAAAACAAAAACTCCCTTTTACAGAAATGTCCCACATGACAAACTCTCCAGAGAACACGATACAAAAACCATACTATAAGTGTAGGGATGTGTTTCGTTGTAGTAACTGTGGGTCTGTGTAAAATACCTGACATGTTTGGTGTCCAGAAAAGCATGTAGGCTCATACAACTACAGTAAGAGCACAGTGTCACAGCAAATGATTTATATAATGTAGTTCCACAGCTGTGCATAAAAAAAGCACACTTATCAATCTAGACACCTATGTATCCAATACTGTTGCAGTTTGATGGGCACAGCAAATTAATAGTCATAGAAACAGCGCTAGATGTGTTTGGTCCGAGTGAGACTGTGTCTGAGCTGTAATGTTCAAAACAAAGGTGTGAAGTGCTGGAAAGCATTTGGTAAAGATCAGCTGTGGCGCAGGAAGGCAGAGTGGTCGTCCACCAATCCCGCAGTTGTTCGTTCAATCCCCGGCTCCTCCGGACACATGTCAAAGTGTCCCTGAGCAGGACAATGAACGTTGCTGCCGATGATTTATCAGCTCCGGTGTGCTCCATCCCCCAAAAGGGCTCACGTATAAGCTCTAAATGGGTTCACTCTGTGGACTGGAAGTTGTCTGCTATGATGCTGAAGCACTGACAAGATTTGGTTAGTTTTTTCCACTTGAACTGATCCTAAAACTCTGCTTTCTTTGCCACTGTCTCACTCTTTTCACCATTTTTCAATCTGCGCCATCACTAAAACACGTGGGGTGGTGTGCGACAGAAATAATCATCTATGCAAAACACATCGCACGTTTTAAACTAAGTCTTTGTATCAATGAATTTTAGTAATCGAGTAACTTGAGTTTCTGGATGAATCATTTTAGCCCTACACGCCATCATAACTTGACTTGACTTTGAATCGTGTTATAAATGCCGTTTCTCCTTTAGCATACGAGAGGGAAACAATGTTTGTTTTTCTAGCTGTGTTGATTAATCAAGCAATATGTGTGTGTCTTGTGTGCATTTGACCTTTGCAGTGTCTGTGCAGTACGTCCAGCGCCGCAATAAGGAACTCATGCGCGTCCTGCTGCTCATAGCCGGCCAGATGTCGAGCGTGAGTCCACACCAGGTGGAGCAGACGAAATGGAATGTGAGGTGAGCGATGGCCTGAGTAGAACTGGAGAATGGAAGTGGGTGTAAGTGTAATAAAACTTTTCCCTCTACACCTTCATCCAAATTGCTTTTCCCACCTATTTAATTAAAAAGTAACATATAATAGTCACCTCCTGGAAAAGTTGCGACATCTCGCACACCAAGCAGGAGTTGCTCTGCATCTCACATTTGTGTCGGTCAGACAGAAAGAAGTCACGCAACAGCGGCGTGTGTGTCAGTGCCTGGACAATGCAGTTCATAAAGCATGTGTTGCCCAGGTTGATCAAACCACGCAGGCCTACAGACGGAGGACAGAACGAGCAATTAAGAACAGGGAGGAAAGAAAGACCTTTTCATTGGCTGCTGCAGTAGTTTATCTAATCTGCAATGTTGTAAACAGCAGACAACCATCACACACAGAGACAAACACACTGCTAAACACCTACACTGATGTCCCAGAGGTAACACTGAACTGCATGCAGGAAAACCCTTGTCAATAACAGTAGACCATACCACACTGTCTGCATGCCTGAAAGGGGCTTGAAGCCCCACCTCAGACCCAGATGAGGAGGGGGAACAGGAGATAAAAGTAAAAGGAAAGAAGGAGGGAGGAAGGAAGAATAGAGGTACTGTTCTCACAGTTGAGCAGCCAGGCCTGTAATTCCCTTCACCTTAGACAGTGCCAGGGATGTTAATGGTGCTACAGCAGATCCCTTCAGGCTGCTACAAGGTGTTAAACGTATGCCAGCTCTCCTCTTTCTCTCTCCCACACACTGCTGGACTCTACCACTGCATATTCTAATAATCCCTGTAGCTAAAATAGATTCTGTTGCTTTTCCTCTGAACACAATACCTAAGACATCTTTTTGTCCAACTGTCCATTCATCACCTCAGACAGATGCAAACAGAACATATTTTGTAAATTATTTTGTAAATAAAGTATCAGAATTGCAAGTTTCATACTTTCAGGACTAGGAGTCAGAGTAATATGTTGGGATGCAATTGCTGTGTATATAGGAACAATAGTAATTGAAACTTATAGAAATCTCAGATTAATATACATCCACCACACAGTACAAAATACCACCCCAATTCAAAGTTGTGATGTGTAAAATGTAAATAACAACAGAATGCAATGATTTGCAAATCTCATCAACCCATATTTTATTCACAGTAGAACATAAACAACATATCAGATGTTTAAACTGAGAACTTTTACCATTTCATGGAAAATAAAAGCTCATTTTGAATTTGATGGCTGCAACACATCTCAAAAAGGAGGAGCATTTTAAAACAGGTTAGTAACATTACTGGGTATAGAAAGGAGCATTTCAGAGATGCAGAACTCCGTGAATGAAAGATGGGCAGAGGTTCAACAATCTGTGACGAACTGCATCTAAAAATTGTGGAACAATTTCAGAAAAATGTTCCACAAAGTAAAATTTTGAAGACTTAGAAAATCCCACCATCTAACGTATATAATATCATCACAAGATTCAGAGAATCAGGAGGAATCTCCCTCAGGCAGCAATGCATTAAAAACAGCCAGGATTCTCCACTGAACATCACTGCAGAAATCACTGTCTGAACACAGTTCGCTGTGCAATCCACAAATATAAGTTAATTAGATTCAGCAAAAGGGATCAAAATTTAGTTAACAAGATCCAGAAACGCACCATGTTCTTTGGGTCATTTATAATCGTCTGAGGCAAAATGGAAAACTTTTCTGTGGTCAGATAAATCAAAATGGGAAATTCTTTTTAAAAGCCATGGACACCGTGTCCTGCAGACTAAAGAGGAGAGGGACCATCCAGCTTGTTATCAGCAGACAGTTCAATAGCCTGCATCTCTGATGGTGGGGGGGGGTGGGGGGGGGGGGGTGGGGGGGGGGGGGGGGGGGCATTAGTGCCTACAGTGTGGGCAGCTTACACATCTGGAAAGGCATCATCAATGCTGAAATGGACATAAAGGTTTTAGACAATGTCTCTTTCAGGGAAGAACTTGCATGTTTCAGGGAGACAATGCTAAACCACCATACTGCATCCATTACAACAGAATGGCTTTGCAGGAGAAGAGTCTGGGTGCTGAACTGGCCTGCCTGCAGTCCAGAACTTTCACCAATCTAAAACATTTACTGTATCATAAAACAGAAAATCTGCCAACAAAGGCTCAGGACTGTTGAGCAGCTAGAATTCTGCATCAACAAGAATGGGACAACATTACTCTACTAAGACTCCAGCAACTGGTCTCCTCACTTCCTAGAGGTTTACAGATGTTAAAAGAAAGGGGATGTTACACAATGGTAAACATCATACTGTTCCAACTTTGTTGAGATATGTTGCTGACATCAAATTCAAAATGATATTTTTATGAAATGGTCAAATGCCTCAGTTTCAACATCTGATATGTTGTTTATGTTCTATTGTAATTAAAATATGTTTTTATTTACATTTTACACATTGTCCCAATTTTGGGGGAATTGAGATTGTAAATAAAAAAAATTGCTGGTTTAACTACCACCTATGAAGATGCTCATGTGAACAGCACACTATTAGGTTAACACTTACAGTACAGTACGTACAGTAGTTTGATACACATGTCCCAAATCAACACATGCCTAAGTGAGAGCAGACTACATTTTTATTTTTATCCATGTTACACAATGTGTGATATAGAGAAAATCTGATGGGGCGCGCCAACCAGTGGGGCCACATAGTAGCTATCCAAAAAACAACCTGATACAGAAACATTATTAAAATAAAGCATATTTAAAACTTTTAATAATAGTGTTATCTTCTGTTACCTATGTTTTTTCCTGAAAGCATAAAGGTCAACTGTTACAAAAAACTACAACACATCACTAATTTATACTGTGAGGCTCTGAGTGCCATAATGCAGTGATGTCACAATAATTTCTAGAAGTAGAACTACTCCTCGCTAGGAAGTAGGAAGCCTCATAAATAACTTTCAATTTTTACTTTAGAGTGTTTTAGTCCCAAGTTTATTTTCAGTCCAATCCCAAGAAGTGATTCTGAGATGTTTGATACATACATACCCAGATCTCGGATGTCTGTCATGTCACTGAGCAGACAACAAAGAGAGAGGGTTCTGAAATTTCTTGTATGACGTAAAAAACTGTGTGATCTACAATTGGGACGATTTGATGATAGGGGCTATACTGCTTTATCTTTCTGCATTTACACTATCAGTCTACATTCAATCCCTTTGTGACACCAAGATACAGGCCTTAACTGACATCATCTGCCCCAAGGCTGATGTGTGTGAATGAAAGAGAGACTGACCGATAGTACAGTTGGAGGTGATTCTCCTTCTCTTGGGGTTGTGGCGGAGCAGCTCTAGCTCTCTCTTGGTAGGCTCCCATGTTGAGTATTTTTCTCCTATGCCTTAGACACACAGCAGTACACAAACAAATTTGAAATTTGAACATTTGCATTCCGCTTTTAAGCTTTGGGAAGGCAAGTTATTAGTGTGACACCTTTAAGAGCAAGGCAATTCAAAGTGCGTACATACACAAGTTAATATAAAAACTAATGAAAATGTGAATAAATGTAATAAAATTCCCTTCCAGAAATGTGAAATGAAATTGTGTAGGTAAGAATGGGAATGACATGAGGTCACAATGACCTTGAGCTTTGACCGATTATGTCAAAAAAATCTAATCAGTTCATTTGTTTTAATCCAAGTGGATGTTTGTGCCAAATTCTAGCCAGGAGTTCCTGAGGTATCGCGTTCATGAGATTGGGTTGAACAGACAACCCCGAAACATAATGCCTCTGACCACAGCTGTCGCCAGTATAGTGGTTTTAAAAGTGCACCAAAATTGAACACTAAGACATGAAAAATGATACCGTGCAGGATATAAATGATGAGTCTCACTTAAACTTAATTACAGGTACAAAAAGGGGCAAACAGAAAGGTTTTAGGACTTGATTTGGTAGAACATAGTTGGAAAACCAAAATAAAGTGAATAATGGTCTGAATACTTTTTAAAATGACTGAAAGGATGCAGGATGATGAATCGTTGTTCATGATCTTCAACATTAGCCAGCTGGGCACTGACTTTTAGGATTAAATTGTTCTTCTTTCTTCCAACATTTGTTAATTGTTTAACTGAGGAAAATGTTGGGATATTCAATCCCTGATTTGTTCAATCCTTACATTCTTCCTTGTACGGAACCATAGCCACTTGGTCTTACTGTTAATGTACATTTTTCTGTCATCTGCAAATAAATAATGGAAAGATGTGCTGTTATTTGTTTTAGGGAAACTGTGAATTGATGCAATCTCTCTTTAACCCTGAAATACAAGCGCTCAATGAGAAATGTCATTTGGCATAGTGTGTATATCACAGTGTACACGACTAAATGTGTTGATGCTGAAATACCTTGCATTTTCCAGGCTTTTCTTTGTTCTTCTTTGGCGATCTGTTCCATGTCTTTGTCATATATGTAGTCTTGGCACATAAAGCAGTAAATTCCCCCATACAGCAGGTCGATAGCTGGGAAGACAAACAGGAGGAGGAAGAAAACAAGGCAAAACAAAAAGAATCCTTGGTTATGTTCGAATGCAGAAACCGTCAGTTTTATCTGTAAAAAATGGGTGTTAATGTTAACTGCTCCATCACTCAGTCTTTTTCTACGCAGGTTATGTTGTCATGGTACTGCGATGCTCTTATCTGCTGATACATCACATATCTGTTGACACGATTCAGGTACTACCAACTGACAACCCCAGAGAAGTCAAGAGGTGAGAATGAGGAGGGGGTCGAGGAAGGCGCCTATAAACTGTACAATCTCTCACGTCACACGCTCGCTTAAACACACACTAAGTCCGACCAAAACAACCCCTAAACGACCTTGTTCACTTACTCTACTCACCTATTCTGTACCCTGCAGCTACCTGTTTGCCGTTGCCATGTCAACATGCCTATCAGTTGTTGTCATGCTCTGCAGGTATGAAGATAACTGAAGGAAGCAAGGAATGAGTATTACAGAATTAATAAGAGAGAAATTTTAAAAAGAAGAGAAGATGGGGCTAATAGTGCAAGTAGATGAATAAGATTAAGAATATTAAAGAGGGTCATTAGGTAACCATGGGAACCACAGGAGGTAAAAAAAAAAAAAAGAGAGAGAAGGATGAGCCCAATGTGAGACTACAAACAGAATGCACCAAATAGTTTTGAGTTAAAATGCATGGAATGGGAAAAAAAAAGGACGACAAGCAGGAGGGAGGAGGGGAAGGAGGAGGGACAGCAAATTAAAAAAGGTTAATTCCACAGGGTTTGTTAAAGATGTCTTAATTACCTCCTTCCCAGTCTACTGAGATCTGTGCCTATTTTCTCTCTCTCTCTCTCTCTCTTTATCTCTCTGCTAACCTAATTAAATTCACAATTAGAATACGTGGGAAATCCACACACACACACACACAAAAGGGGGTTTTCTGAAATTAGCTATAGGTATAAAGATGAAATCGGTAGTTGCAACCCGAGTGCCTTCGCTGCAGCGCTCTGCAGTGTGACATACTTCAAATGCAGCTCAAACACCCTAATTCCATTATGTGGAAAATAAAAGAAAACACCTTGTGTACAAGCTGGGATACCATGTCTACACTAAGAGGATGGCGCCATGTGCTGAAGATAACAAGCTGTTTATTTTATGTGCCTCTGTTCTTTTTCTGTTTATTGTTTTCATATACAATCAAAGATTGCCCAAATGTATAAAGCACTTGCCAGCTTGCAGAACATATAATGAAAAAACTGCATGTTTTCCATCCATGTCCGACTGCAGAAATCTTTCTGCCAAAACGTTACTGTTGTACTGTTCTGGACTCACACAAAGTCAGTTAAGTCCTACTTTTAGGTAGCATCATTAACAGCTTTCATTTGATTGGTTGCGCGATGAAAAGGAAAAGAACAACATGATGATGCCTTTTAATGTCAGAGGATCGTGAAAATCAGGTTGGTATATTGCCCAAATATGTACAGATAAGAATAAGGTTTTGTTTTCAAAGTGAATGTATGAGCATGTAGTGACAGAATCACACCATCACTATCCCATCTAATTTTTCATGGATAACACAAAAGCCTCTGTCAATGACGCAATCGAAGACTTGATAAAACACCTACAGTGAGACCTTACTACAATTGTTGTTTTTGAGAACTGGATGAGGTTATTGACAACCTTCTCACATCTGTACACAAAAAGCTTGAGCCAACACGCAGTTGGCAGCAGGAGTTTGCTGGTTGTCAAGCAACCTAACTGAACAAGCTACATCTTATTATTTTTAAATAATTGGACAGTTAAGGTAGCCATTTCCTTCTTCTTGACAATGACAAGCAGGATGTTGATGTGGTAGTAATCTCTTCTTGATTAAGTCACTACAACTCCTTGTACCTGGATTTGGGCAGATCCTCTCTATCAAATTGAATGGGAAGTGTCTGAACTACCATTACTACCATCAGGCCCCTCCATAGACATGCTCTGAGCTTTATGGGGGGGGGGGGGGGGGGGGGGGGTGTTGAGAGGCACCCAAAATAGCATAGCATCATCATACTTCAGCATAGGGATTGTATTAACAGGCAACAAGCGATGCCTGGTGTACACTCGACACACTATTCCTACTATTCCTACAGACTATTCATAATTATCCAAGCTTAAGAACAAGTATAGTCTTTATCTGTCTGTTGCCACAAATTTGATTTTTGCCCTGATGTGCAATTTGAATTGTGGACTGTGTCACGTAAATTCAATTTGCCATAGGCAGATCCCTATCAATTTCTGGACACAACAAAAAATATAAACAAAGAGATTTCCACGGACTAAAAATTATGATGCTTTTAAAGTTTGAAAAATGTAAAGAGGTCTGAGTTGCAAGATATGCTCCATAACTTACCTTAATGGGAGTAGATGCTGAGGAGGCCTACTTTAACACAGACTCAAAGAATCATCCTGGCAGCAATGTAGAGATTTCTGCTTCATAGAACCCCAAACCCTGCACATCGCACGCGAACATGAATGGGTCCCTTGGTATTACCTATACAATGCCCAAGGCTTCGACAAAGACTCAAGCTCATGACAAATTTAGTTTGATTCCTTAAAGCTGCATATTTTTGCTTTAACTAGTAAAAATTAATTATAAACTTATCACTGGATGGAGTAATTTTGGTAATTGGTGATGTTCCACAAGCTTAGGAAAAACAGTAAGTATTTTCCCTTTGATTTTTTTTAACTACCTACATATCAATGTTTTCCTTCCATTGCACAAAGTACAAAATACATAACTTAAAAACAATAAGTTCATTTTCAGGACTTTTCTCTGCAAGTATTCAGTGACTTTTAAGCAATGGTTTGATTATTACAGGCTGTGTGTCCCTGTGGGAGTAGCAGGGATGGGAGAAAACAGCCAACTTGGTGTACAGCAAACACCCACAACTTTGTTCAAATCTGCAACCATCCAGATTTTGTCTATTTGATGCAAATATTTAATTCACAGATTTGAAACCATTTTTGCCATTTCTCACTGCAAATACCTTCCAACTGTGTGACCTCAAATTGAGCTACAACACAGTGTGGGTGGTGTGTATTAGAAAATAGACTATCACCATCACTGACATTACTAAAGGTCAAATCACATTTTTTTGTGCAGACCTTAAAAACGCAGACATACAAACCCACTTTGAAAGCATTCTTTACACTGCTTCTTATTCACCCATTTGCACTCAATCACACATACAGACCGATGGGGGAGCTGCTGTGCAGTTGGCAAACACTCACTGGGAGCAACTAAGTTGGGGTTCAGTGTCTTGCTCAAGGACACTTGAACATGTGACTGGAGCAACCGGGGATCGAACTAACAACTGCTCTACCTTCCTGCGCCACAGTCACTAATAATTAATTTGTTACATGAGGCCAAATACACTGGTGACAATCAATTCCCTCTTGTGGCCATACATATTAGATGGTCTTGCAATTATGTTGCACTAGGTTGCGTAATAGCTTTCTCCGTCATTCTTGATTTAATGCATCCCAAAACTGCAAATGTGTGTAGGCCACCAAGCCTATGAGAAAGTCCAATATGTAACTAACTTATAGGCGATGGTGAATATCAACGCATAAACATGCACAGACTGGTGCTTATAAAGCCTCGGTACACCAGGCTACATCTTCATTAGCCACTCAGCTGTGTAATTAGCCCTTTAGCAGAATTTGTTTGGTAAGAAGCAGCACTGTTAATAGGGGAGTGTTGATGTGTGAGCAGGCCTTTATGCATAATGTATATTACTGTGTATCTACTATAATGCATCTACTATATCATTTAAGCAAAGGGGGATAATTGCAGCTATGGACGCTTGGTGTTACACCATGTGTATGACAGAACACCTAAAATATACTCATGCTCCAACTGCATCTGTGGATATTTGTGTATGACTGCGACTGTGTGTATCAAGTGTTTGAGTGTGTCATACCTAGGTTATGTCTTTTGCTCTTGGCATGCTCGTGGATGTGTTTTTTGGCAAAGCAGGCGAAGAAGACACAGTAGAGGCAGGAATGGAGTCTGTTGAGGTGAGCGCCGCACATGTGGCAGATACATGACTTGGCCTGGAAGAGAGAGGGATGGGTAGAGGAGGGAAGACAAAGTGATTGGCACGAGGAGAAAGAAATCAATTATCCCGATTGTTGCACTAACAGACAGGCATCTTCAACAGCTTTGGCTCGATCATCTTCAAGATCATAAAGGATACACATCTGCTTAAAAAATATCTGAAACACATAAAGTTGAAAAAGCTAAACTTTAAAGCTGTACTAATCGATATTTCTATGCCAACAATAAATTAAACGAACATGTCTAATATGAAAGGGGGTCACAAACCAACAAATACTTGCAACCCAAACATGTAGTTCCACTCAGCTTTGTGGAGGTTTTTTGCCACATTTAGCTCATTGTTTTAATTTAGTGGTTGCAACTAAACACAAATATTAAGACGTTGCAGCATCTATTACTGGACAACAACCTATAGCAGAAGCACTTGCCTTAGATGGGTATGACAGCCAATCTGTATGGTCAACTAAAGTAGTGTTGGAAAAACATTTAGTTTAACATATCAAGATGTCAAAGCTACCTTTCCAACAATTATTAGGCCATAGCCATTTTCTGGATAAGACCTGCCACACCTGGCCTATATTTTTGACTTCTATTGGTATTTAAAATAATCTTTCTATCTGTTAAAAAAAAAAAAATCCCATCTTAACTTTGGTTCAGCCACTGGTGTTGGGCAGAGTCACAATAGGTGACTGAAGATTGTTTTGTGTTTGCAGCAGTACCATATGCGAGACTATGTGAGTTACAAAGTAAACAGAAATAGGCCAAAAATCGTAAGATCTTGTACTTGTTTGGCTGTTTTCTTAATGTTTGACTTGTGCTCTGATGGTGAATGCAGAACAGTGCTCATGTAAAATTCATGTGTAAACTTCGAACAGCGACAATTCAAAACCATGCAAATGAGAAGCTGGCATGTCAATGAGCCAGAATGGATGTGACGACGTGTGAAGAGATGAGCAGTGCCTAGAAGATCAAAGCCAGTATAATAAGACAAGAAGAAGGGCAAAGAAAAAGAAAGATAATACGACGGAAAAGAAGATGAACAAAGAAAAAGGGAGGGACATCAAACAGACAATGATCGCTGGAATTTAGATGCCAACTTAGTACCACAGCCCAAGGTTGATTTAATTGTCAATTTTGTTGGATGTGTTCACCAAATGTGATCGGCTAGCTAGAACCAGTCACCTCCAGTTGAATCAGTGACTGTTTTTCTGCTTGTTTGCCTGAGGTTTGTACAAATTCCTGGTGTATACTGCGAACTAATGTTGCAGAAAAATATACATTTTATATGGTGGTTTGAATGTGGAAAAGTAATGCTACAGTAGCATCTGATGCATCATTGTTACAATCATGGAGTGAAGCACTGGTGCTTCGGTGTATTAAATGTGAGAATACAATGAAAAATACCCACCAAATTTACAGTCAACTTATGTACAATAGTCTAAAACCCAAATGTAATAAATTTATCTCGAGGATCTTACATTTTTAAATGTTTGTTGCTTTATAAATGCATTAGATAAACAACTGATCAAATATTAGAATTGGGATTAAACAAAAAAAGATTTGGGCCACTTCACAATCTTATTTGACTTTTTTCCTCAGAATTAAGTTTTTCTACAGAGAGTTAGCTTCGCATAACGACTGGAAATAGGGAAACAGATCCCCTTGTACTGTGTAAAAGTAACTAGATGAGCCTAGTTACTCAACTCTGATTGTTACATGTACTAATTAACAACCAACCTCTGTTGATCATATGCTGTTTATTCCTCTCAAACATACCTCTCCATCCTTAGACGGCACATGGATTAGGAAAAAGCCTCAATATGCCTTAATCTATTCTCATTCAGTGACAGTGCTATTATATGCATGTGTATTTTTTTTTGTCCCCATTGTATTCATGTAGAAATGTGTGTCTGCCTGTCAACACATATTTACATCCTTAACTATGCCAGCAGGAGTCTGAGTAAACATTTTGATAGACCAATCGCTCAGTAAGGCCTTCTAACACCCGGGGTTCTGTCCACATCGTATTTTCTCAGAGCACTGCATTGTCAATGACGAGCCATCTGCTGGCAGGATGCTATGCGAGAAGAGCAAGCGAGGGTAATGGGCTGGAAAGATCCTGGTTAGAAGTGTAAGTGAGGACATTATCACACTGCGAGTTGAATGCAACAACATCTGTCTTATCCATTGGCAAGAAAGCCCTGCATCCACGGACACCGTGCAGACAGGTGAAATAAAAGAAAAACTCGAATGCAGACAAAATGTTCGTTGTGACCATTTAAGGCAGTGACCAAAGGTAACAGAGAGGAGAGTGAACAGTGGAAAAACAGTTCCAGCGCACTCCCGTCTTCTCTAATGATGCACTTCCACTCATTACTAATAGGTCAAACTCTCTCTTAGCAATTGTGCAGCATTTGTACTTCAGTGATTCTAAGATTTAAAAAAATAATAATAATTACACAAGATATTTTATCTGCTAGTTACGCCTGCCAAACTTTATGGTAATGTTAAACAATAGATCTCAAGGCTCTAGAATTGTATGAACTACCTTGTTATGATTAGGTTGGTTCAAATTACAGTGGAGGGAAATGTAGATCTCCGGGAAAATAGACTTGTATCGAAAAGGAAAAATGAGCCACAATCAATAAAAATGTAGTGCTACAGGGAGGTGATATGCAGCAGGGAGTGAGCCCTCCTACCAGACTTGGCTGTTCCCTGGGATAGGGGGGCAGTTACAGGGAACCAGCAAATAATCACACCCTTTATTTCACACTTCCTGAACTAAAACCTCCCACTGATCCCATGCATAGGACAGGACACATGGGAACACACATGAATGCAGGCTCCATGTAGGTGGGCATGACAGTACTCATACGCACACTGCAGATATAAGCACATGCTTATAGTCTCTCCTCACACGGATTGTAAATCTTCACCACAAACGTGACTTAATAAAAGATGCTTCTTCTCTTCAAAAAGCATAAGCAAACATGCTGAAGCCATGTAAACTGGCTGAATGGCAAAACCACACACACTACTGCTTTAGCTTTTGAACCTTGTTGATCCTGTCACTCAGTGCAAAGTCAGCTATGCATTTATATCATCCTGGCTAGGTTCAGCGGGATAACAGGTCTACGGCAATACGTACTTAGGAAATCACGAATGCTCAGGGGCTTTTAAAGCCATTAAAGCTTCTTGAGCGAGGAAATACCACCGTTTAAATGCTGGCCTGCGGTCTGGTGATGGACGGAAGTAGAGTTGCTGCAGGCGCAGTGCCAATGCAAACAGATGCATGACGGCTATGATGCGGTCTCTGGCGTTAGATTAAGCTAACGTTCGACTGTGTCTGGTATATGCAGGTAGATTCCTTCGGTTTTTTTTTTTGGCTGCTGTTGCAGTCTGCCAGGTGTTAAGGTTGGCAATGAAAAGGTAGTTCAAGCACAATATCAAGTAAAGAATTAGACTGAACGTGGGCAGACAGAGCAAACACTAGTTGGGCATTCATGGTATGTGTTGTTTTGGAAGGGCGGGGAGCCGTCCACGCATGGACACCAACTAAAACACACACAGTCTGTCATATGTTGGAGCTTCTTCTTGTTACCTTGCGTTTTCTGGTCTCGGGTGAACCGCTCCACACGAAACACTGATAAATAACCCTCAGGTTCTGCTTCCAGTTGTCTACTTTGAAGCCGTTGACATGGGGGCAGCCTGCGGGACTCATGGTATTCACAGCATCCGGCTTTATCCGTCTTCTAGGCGATGAAACCTGTTCAAATCCCTCAAGGCAAACCCAATCCAAAGGGGCAGGCGGACTAGCTTCCCCAGGTACGTTATCCACCGACTGCTGCTGCGTTCTGGCTAACTGGACATGTCCTGGTTGCGGTAATGGAGACACGCGCAATAGCGAACATAAAGATAAACTTTTTCCAATAGTCTTCTTTTAGAAGCCGAATAATACTGAGGCGTTGAAATCCGGAATATCGCTTTGTCTTTTGTTCTTTTTATTAGCTAAATTACATGTTAGCAGACTGGCTAAAGTTGGTTAGCATTGGAATTTCAACAGTAGCTTACACGGTGGGTGAAGGCCCACCTCATTCATAGTGGTGGACCAATGAGAGCCGAGTACTGCGTATGATTGGCGTATGCCAACTTTTTTTAGTCCCGCCTCTGTGAAGTGGATGCTGTGTCGTGATTGGCGCCAGTTTCCTGCAAACCCCATCCGCCTCTACCATGTCGTTGATTGGCTGAAGCACAAATCAGCTTCATCGTACCAATCGAGCACGTTACAATGTGGCAATCAAGTGAATGATAATTCACATCCATCCTACAGTACACGTACAACCAAATAGATGAACATCATTTCACAAAGGCATGAAACCCAGAACTATATTCTTAAACAATTTATTATTAACAGATCCACAATAGTAAAGCTCAAGCTCCCAAATGACATGACAGTTTGTTTCATCTGTTGACTTCACCTCTTGTATAAACAAGCTGTCAAAACTGTTTTTCTACACAGTGCTCTAGCAACCTCTAGTGGATCCGACCTAAAAAACAAAAAATTTTAGAGAGAAAAAAAAAAAAAAGAGAAACAAAACAGTGCACCAGATTGTGAACGACTCCTCTGTTGTGCCGAGTTTGGTCAAGGGCATGTCCCTGTGTACAGATTCCCTGTCAATGTTATCTACAGTCTAACCAAAAGAAGTGACAGGGAAACGATCATTGCAGTCTTTAGAAATGTAGAATATGTCAGGTTTATTCCTCCTCAGGCAAAGAGGTTTAATCACACATGTAATGCCCTTGAGTTATGGTCATCATGCAGCAGAACCAAAACAAACAGTGAAATTATTCACACATATGTTTGGAACAAATAAGTCCAGTTTTTATTATTGTGGTTTCTGTTAATGTAGCAGTGGCGCTCCAACCTGAACATTGATAAATAAAACACTGACAAAATCGTAATCTTTTTTCCATTTCTGTAAGGATCTTTTGTTGTCCTTCAGACACTGTGAAGAAAGAATAACCAAATTTATCATCATTCCACACAATTAGATTTTCCTTGACCAATGTCCTTATATGCAATAGAATGTTTGTTTTCCTCTTTTAAAAAAATCCAACTCATCCTGGGAAGAACGTGTTTGTTGGCTGCAACGTTCTCTCCCCTTCCAAGGTCCCTCAGGAATAACTTGATGTTTTGCTACCAACGTCATCCTCCTGCGATCCCATACTCTGAAAAAAAAAAAAAAGTGTCATATTAAAAATGTTAGCTTTTAAGATGGACCAAGCAAGTGCCAGACCAGTGTCTGAAAGAGAGGATATATTCTGTTGTTGACCACTCATTTTATTTTTCCTCCGAAATACAAACTCATGTTTGTACCACGAACAGAAAAAAATGTAGATGTTTTACCTTAAACATAGCGCAAGATGTACATTGTCACGTTCACAAGTTAAACTTAAGGTGCAGCCATCAATGCATATGTAGAAACAATTAGAAATCAGAAAAATAAAAACATCATCAATCAACATCATCTCACCTTCTGCACAAATTGTGGGTTTACTGTGATTTCTTGATCCATTGACTTTAGTTTCTCGTCAAGCTCTATACATTTTAACATCTGAAAAAAGAACATTTCTATAGTTAGTATAGTATCGAAAGTAGTTACTGATAATAAAACAAAGTGATTCATACATAAGGTGATGAGTTTACTTGAAGTAAAACAAAACTAACAAAACAAGACGGCTGGCCTTTCTCACCTCTTGGTCAATTTTGTGGAGCATTGCTGGGTTGTTGTATTTTTCAGGGTTGTCGTGGAAGCATACCATACCATCCTTTTGGTTAATGCTAGCATAGATCTCTCCATCTTCAATCTGCAACGCACGAGGGGGATATGAGCGAAGTTCAAAACAAAGGTGTTTGTAGTGATCAATAATAAAAGTGATCAAATGTAAAAACTTACAAATATATCCGAAATAATTTTCTTTTACTGTCTAATATATGAAATAGGCAAAACCAGGCTGCACGAATGATAAAATATAGTTGAAATAAATTGACTATGTGTTATTTAATGTTTATTGTCAGATTTTTATGCTTACGCTTTTTAGACCAACTCACCATGTGTAAGACATATTTCTCTGCTTCCTGGGGGCCTGACAGCTGCACTCGACTTGCCATATCTTGCAAAGACAGTGTCAGGAAAGTCTGCGTATAGAACATGGAGGGCAGATAGAAATATTGTATAAAAATTTGAATGAAATTTTTCTGAGAATAAGAGGTTTGATGTTTTAAGAAGTATTTTAACATGTTTCCAAGACTGGCAATCAGTGAATTAATTTGTCTATTTTTTTTTACTAAAAAAAAAAAAAACTACTTAAAAGTTCTCTGCAGTTAAGATAATGTTAGCAATCTAGGCCATCAGTTTTTTCCTGGAGTTGCCTGCATGTATGAGCTCCGACAGTCGACAAACTGGAGTAATTGTGGTCCCAGAAACAAAATAAACTTCCAGGACCCTCTCACATGTTGATAGTGATTCACTGATGGCTAGATTAGCTGCAATACTGTACATGATTGTGGACAATTACTGGCACAGCTAAGATGCTCTGTCTCTGCTGGAGGCATTTAGGAAGACTACAGGTCATCAGTGTTTTGGTCACTTGTTATTGAGTTTATGGGGATGGAGAAAAAGAAAAAAGGTAGAAACTTGACACTAAAGCTACAATATGTGAATCAAGCAGGAACTAGCACGAGACTCAATTGGACATTTCTAACAGTATGTAGGATAAATCATTTTTTAAAAAGCACACCGATAAGCAGCCAAAAATAATCGGATAACTAGACAGAAGGAGTAGCCAATCTGGGAAATTTATTTTATTGAACCAACTTAATTAAAAGGTCCAAATATGAATTTACTTAGTATTGTGTAACAATACCTGGAGGAAAAAACAAATTAGGATATCAGCTTTTAAATCATTGCTTATACTTATTTTTCTTTGCTTGTAATGCATAGTAGAGTCTGATACTTTCTTTTAATCATGGTTTTATATCTTCTTCTATTTTGGGTATGTGAAGCACTTAGGTCAACAGGATGTTTTTTTAAAGTGCTATATAAATAGATTAAATTTTTTTTGTTTTTGCAGCCCACTTACTTGAGTTACTTTTACTTGCGTTACTATTTCACGTTAACTAAAACTAAACTTAAGGGCAATTTCACCAATTCTTTACTTGTTCCCCGTGGCTTTAGTTTAGGGTGTAAATTTACCATAATGCCTTTAAACCTCTCGCTGACTTCACTATATTAAAATATCTCTACTTCTTGCTGAAAAATGCCTTTAAATGATGACACTCGGAGGAATCTTCAGTTCAGTTTATGCCTTCTCGTTGCTCACACTATCAAGGTTGTGATCTTTGTCAACCTGCTCTTCCAAGCTCCATTATCTGAACTCCTAATGATGTAAAACTCCTCCGAGTGATGTAGTCTGAAGGAATTTTTCAGTCAGAAGAAGATAAATATGTTTAAATAGGGAACACAGAGAGAATTTTAAAAGCATTATTGTATATTTACACCTTAAACTAAAGCAACTGGGAGCAAGTTTAAAAATGGTGAAGTTGCCCTTTAGTTTAACTATAAAACCAGACACAGTAGAGCTGTCACAGTACAGACTCATAATGTGACATAAAGTGAAGACTGAAAAATGTTGTCTTCCTGTGAAGACATCTGGTAAATGTTAGAGAGAAAATAAAAGAACACAGTCAAATAAGAAACATGCAGGCACACCCACCTTTGTTAGCCTCTGGATGTTCTTCTTGTAGAGGGAGGAGAGGCATTGTTTGACCAGGCCTGTGTTGTTGTCTCGTGTGAACGTCTCACTGTGTTTGTTGACAAGGCTGCGAAGCTCAGCTGGATTGTTGGTGGTGTAAACCTGAGCTAACTCATGGTATGCGTTGCTCAGGGGCTGAGGGTAAACGAAAAAAAAAGAAAAGAAACATATTAACTGCAGATTTAAAGATGTTGTAATATGCCTCAGAACGTGCTGAGGTAACTCCAAAAGATCCTTTTAGAGTTACAGATACAGACTGACAAACTGGTTATAGCTAAGCAACTGGACATAGTGGCGGACAAACAGAAAAAGGCAGTTGTAGTGATAAGTAGTAGTAGTCGCAATTAATAGCAACATCACGAAGAACGATAGAAGCTCAAGAAATGTCAAGGGCTGAACGAAGCCCCAGAAAAGATGAGGAAGGTGAAGGCAAAAGTGGTCCCAGTGGTAATCAGAACAATCTGGGTTGTGACCCCCAAACGTTGTATTATATACACACATTATTTATACAACATGTTTACTTGAGCACTTTTACTTGAATTTAAGTATACAATTTACTTTAGATGTCTTAGTGTGTAAATGTAGCAGCTTTTTTCAAAGAGCTAAACTAAAATACTTGCATCATTACCTTGATGAACCTCCCTACTATTTGTGATGTGTATTTGGGCAGCTGCTGCACTTTGCCGTGGAGAATGAGTGACACCAGGATGTATTTCTTATAGGCTTCCAACATGATGTGGCTCACTGCCATGGCTGGAGTGGTTATTGCCTGAAAGAGGTAGTTAGAAACATGTCAAGCAAAACCGCATTCAGATAATACAAGTGTCACATTTAGAAGCATTTTTGATTACATTAGAAACCAAATGTCAAAGAAATCTGCTATTAGGAAGTAGCAAAGATATGTAAAAGTACCTGTTCATAAAAATACAGTGCTCTTTCGAAGTTTTTGAGGCCTGTGTAGATCATGCCACCATAGTAGTAGTAACATAAAAAGTGCTTTGCGTCATACGCTCCGTTCTCCTTACAGATGTCCATCATATCCAGCTCCAGGAAGGGCAGGGCAGGCTTGAAGCACTTTGCTAACAAGCACAGCTGCAGAGAGACAGATTTACAAGTTTAAACCAAGCACTGTAGCTAAGTTAGTCAAACACAAACACACTACAAGTGTGCAGTGAGATGAAGAAGCAATTGTACAAATTAGATTGAAGATAATACAGCTAAACAGGGTCAAATACAAAAATGCTAAATTAAATGTTGAAATTGAAGCAGATGGCCTTTTAGTATTACTGCAAAGTGGAGGGAAGTGACTCACCTGACACAAGTCTGCATGAACTGAGGTAAGTTGGTTTGTGTTCATCTGCATTTTGTCTATTGCCTGTTTCAGGATGACGACGCCCCTCAATGGCTGTCAGAAAAGGGAAAAATACGAATCACTGTGCTGCAGCTTCTACAAGAAAAATCAAACTAACAACGGTCTAGGCAGTTCACTTTAAAATGCACCAAAAAAAATTTACCTCAAGAAGACAAAGGAAAACGTGCTGCTCGATGCTGAAACCCATTGCTGAGTTGGGATGACTCATTAGAGCCTGATGGTTGGACCGCGTCAAAAAATTTGATTTAAATGGCACATTTGCCAGTGGGGAAGCTGCTTTTGCAGCAGGGTGTTATAATAGCTCATAACATAGTGGAGCTTGAAATTTTGTGAACCCTTTTAAAGATTCTCCATTTCTGTATAAATATGACTTAATGAAAATTGTAAATGGTGTGTACTTATAAAGCGCTTTTGTACCTATTGGTACTCAAAACACTTTACACTCACATTCACACTCACAGACGAATGGGGGAGCTGCTGTGCCAACACTCACTGAGAGCAAGTCATTTGTGGTTCAGTGTCTCAAGGACACTTTGACATGTGACCGAAAGAGCTGGAGATCGAACCGACAACTGTGGGAGTGGTGGACACCCGCTCTACTTCCTGTACCACAGTCCACCACATGTGATCAGATTTTCAGTCAAGCCTTAATATTAGATAAATGGAACCCAATTACACAAATTTGCTCTACTCGGCCATTTCAAAACATACACTGCATCTGCTTTTACAAGGGCTGCATGATCTTTTCTTTTTGGCTTTTCCCTTTCAGGGGTCACCGCCCTGAATCCTCTGCCTCCATGTAGCCCTATCCCCTATCCTCCGCATCCTCTTCACCAACTAACTTCATGTCCTCTCTCACTACATCCATAAATCGCCTCTTTGTTCTTCCTCTAGACCTCCTGCCTGGCAGCTCCAACCTCAGCATCCTTCTACCAATATATTCACAGTTTCTCCTCTGAACATGTCAAACCACCTCAATCTGTCCTCTCTAACTTTATCTCCAACACATCTAACATGAGCTGTCCCTCTGATGTCCTCATTCCTGATCCTGTCCATCCTCGTCCCTCCAAAAGAGAACCTCAACATCTTAAGCTCTGCTACCTCCAGCTCTGCCTCCTGTCTTTTCTTCAGTGCCACTGTCTCTAAACCGAACAACATCTCTGGTCTCACCACCGTCTTGAAGATCTTTCCTTTCATTCTCGCTGATACTCTTTTATCACACAACACACCTGACACTTTTCTCCACCTGTTTCAACCTTCTTGCACTCGGCTCTTCACCTCTTTTCCTTCATTCCTCTGTTTTCCAGAGCAGACCTCCATCTCCCTAGATTTTCCTCCACCTGCTTTCTTCTCTCAGTACAAATCACAATATCATCTGCAAACATCATAGTCCATGGAGATTCCTGTCTAACTTCATTTGTCAGCCTGTCCATCACCAGAGCAAACGAGAAGGGGCTCAGAGCTGATCCTTGATGCAGACCCACCTCCACCTTGAACTCCTCTGTCACACCTACAGCACCTCACCACGGTCTTACAGCTCTCATACATGTCCTGCACCACTCTAACATACTTCTCTGCTGCTCCAGACGTCCTCATACAATACCACAGCTCCTCTCTCAGCACCCTGTCATACACTTTCTCTAAATCTACAAAGACACAATGCAACTCCCTCTGTACTTCTCCATCAGCATCCTCAAAGCAAATACTGAATCTGTTGTCTCTTTCTAGGCATGAAACGATATTGATGCTCACAAATGTTCACCTCTGCCCTTAGCCGAGCTTCCACTACTCTTTTCCACAACTTCATTGTTTGGCTCATCAGCTTTATTCCTCTGTAGTTGCCACAGCTCTGCTCATCTCCCTTGTTCTTAAAATCAGCACCAGTACACTTCTCCTCCAGTCCTCAGCATCCTCTCACTTTCCAAGACCTTGTTAAACAAACCAGTCAGAAACTCTACTGACACCTTCTGTTTCAATCGCCGCTCTTATGTCACCTGTTCCTGCCTCTTCTTGAAGAAAGTGTTCACTACAGCCATTTCCATCCTCTTTGCAAAGTCTACCACCATCTGTCCTTCTGCGTTCCTGTCCTGAAGACCAAACCTGCCCGTCACATTCTCATCACCTCTGTTCCCTTCACCTACATGTCCCTTGAAATCTGCACCGATCACCACTCTCTCACTTCTGGGGATGCTCTGCATCACTTCATCTAACTCAGTCCAGAATTTCTGCTTCTCTTCTAACTCACATCCTACCTGTGGTTCATAAAATCCCATAAAATCACAACACTGAACATCACACCATGAATTTCCAGCTTCAGACTCCACTCCCTGTCTAATACTCTTTTCACCTCTTGAACATAACTTACAAACTCCTCTTTCAGGATAACTCCTACTCCATATCTCTTTTATCCAACCCATGGTAAAACAACTTGAACTCTGCTCCTAAGCTTCTAGCCTTGCTACCTTTCCACCTGGTCTCCTGGACACACAGTATATCCATTTTCCTTCTCTGCATCATGTCAACCAACTCTCTAGCCTTCACAGTCATATTCCCAGCATTCAAAGTCCCTACTGTCAGTCCTACACTCTTGGCTTTCCTCTTCTCTCTCTGACTACGAACACGCCTTCCTCCTCTCCTTCTTCAAATAGATGTAATAGTGGGGGCTGAAGGATCTCCATTTGTACACAATTTGCCTGACAGTGGAATGGTTGGGTCCAAATTTTTTGAAACTCTTTCTAGCCTGGTGAGCATCAACAACTCTTTCTAAGGTCGGCATAACACCTTTGTTGTTAGGATACAACAGACAGTGAATACCTATATTTCTCTTCTTTAAATAAGTCAAGGCCTCCCCCACTCTCATACTATTGATGGCACACATATTAGGGCACACTGACAAAGACACTGCTCAGAGAGAGAACATAATGGAAACCACAGAAACATTACACACACATTCAGGTGGAAGGAAGTGGTGTTTCTGTATTCTCCATTAGACAAGATAGACCAGAGGCATATTGTTCTGCTGCTGATTTGCAGAGGAGCTGAAGTAGACTTGTCAAACACTGTTCAGAGTTTGAAGATGTGTATGTCAAAACAGGCAAATATCAGAGCACATACTGTCACATAAATAACGTTCATGAGTGAACATTAGAATAAGTTTGATGGCATAAAAGCTGTAAATGATAAATGGCCCTTTAGCTTTTGTAGCTTGTGTACTGCCAGCATTTCTAAAAACAGCACAGTCAATTCATTTCACAAAATACATGTGAAAACAATGCAGGAAATCTCTATTTGAAGCTGAAGGTGTGTGACTCCCAAAAGATAGTAAATGAGAGACAAAAAAAGGCTGAATAAAGGAAATAGGATAGAGACAGGCAGCTCTCTAAAATAAATAAATAACCCTCTCTATAGTCTATATTCTCAACTGATATTTAAACTATTCAGTCTTCATTAGCAAAAACAGCACTGCAGCCTACAGCAATCCCTGCTGAGTGACGAATGAAAACAAACGTCTTTTCCCCCCCAAGCATAACTGTAAAGAAGAAAACCACTTTTTCACATTTCTAGCAAAAAAAAAAGTGCATCATTTGAAGGAATAAAAACACTGTTGACGTCTGACTTTAAAATAGTGCTGCATATACATATAGAACATAATATACAATTCTGTCATATTTCATCATCATTTTTAAACACACCAGATAGCCTTTTTTTTAAGAATTTAATTACAAGACATCCACAATGACTAATAAATCATTTGGAGATTAAAAAAACTATTAGGCATCTGTAATAATATCTAGACATATATCTGTGTAAGCCAAAAATCCATAGCGTTACCTGTTTCCGCTCTACAAGGGCATTTGTCAACTGGTGGCAGAGACCAGCAACTGTTAGAGAAAACAGTGGATTAAGAAAGTATTAAATAAAAGTTGATGGTGGGCATTTATCATTAGTTATCAGTTAGTATTAAGCACTGCTCACATGAGTGTACAGGACCTAGCTTCACTTATACTATGCATCACTAATAGTTCCTATAAAAATGCATGTTGACATTGTCCTCAAGCTCAATGCTGCAACTGAACACTGGCAGAACATTAGAACATGATTCATAAACACCTAATAGTAAGGGTTTTAGTCAGGACTTACAAGTGTCTGTTGCATATCTAATGTGCTCCCCATTGCAGGTACTGATGAATAGCTGGACTTGGGAGAAGAGCGTCTCAAAGTCAGGGATGTTTGGCATGGAGAACTTCACAAATCTGGAACATGATAGGTAGGAGATTAGACAACGATTTTAGGGCTTAAAGTCAAACTGGTAACAATAACAACAACAACAACATAGAAATTAAGATACAATTGCATGGGCTATTTTTATGTCATTTTCATAATTTCCATGTGAAATCAGTCTATTGAATAGTTTTAATCAAAACGTGAGGTGCTGAGGTTTGTAATGTAGAAGTGAACAAATAATATTTACTGTGGTTATAGTTTATTATTTAAAAACAAATCTACCTGTTGCATGTACAGCTAATACTGTAGGTTTACCAGCCTAAAGTGGCTCCATGATTACATTAAATTTGCTTTACTACTTGCAGCAGGCAAACTATAATAAAAACCATACCAATTAGGCATGTCCTGACCTAGTTTTTTTTGGGGGGGGGGGGATCCACACCCAATCTGTTAGCTGTAGTATTAGATACCAGCCAATACTGATTCTGAGCCAACTTACATCTTACATCTAACACAATGTATTCCGACACACTGTATTTTTCAGGTTTGGTACAAATGTTGGGGGGGTTTAAAAAGGAAAGAAAAGGTTAAAAATTTAAAAATACTACAGTTATCCCAATCATAAATTTGCTATATGAATGAAACAATGACTAGAAGAAAGTGACTTTGAAACTGACATAAGGCAATAATATCACTCAGTCCACTTGTGCTTGTACAGCAGTGTTACAGAGTGTAGCACCTTCCCTGACAACCAGTCTTTGAGTCCTGCGCCAGGTCAGCCACATTTGTAGGGGCTTTTTATTAGCTAAAATGTGGGTACAGACAAAAACGGACTGAACATAGTAAAATCAAAAGGCACAGGTTTTGTTCAACTAACGCCATTCGGAAAGATTGGTTCTTTGTTTTAAATTGCATTACATAGGCAGTCAGCTCCAGTTGCTTAAGTGTTTGCACATGTGAATACAGTATCCAAAAACGAGTCATTCTGCAGTACCTGCTTATAAACAGCCTACAAACATGGGCGAGTGTTAAGAGTAAGAGACTGTACCAATCAACCACAAAAGTAACACCAGCTGGTGGTTATTAATGTGGAAGTGGACAGGAGTCAGTATGGGAAAAATTAACGCTGATCAACAGGTGACACAACACAAAAGCAGCTGTGTATGATATTGTGATGTTGTCAAGTAACCCATACTGACCTCTGTCACCACAACATGACCATAACCCAGTAATATAAATATTGTGACCAATGTATTTTACCAATTAGTGTATGCTACAAGACTTTGATAGGCTCTTCTGCTGTTACACCTAATCTGTGCCTCCTCCCAGAAGCACATCAATGGCATCTTCATGAAGGTCCAGATGTACATATTTCTGTGGTGAATGTTTGAATTATCCTACCTTGCATTAGGAAGTGTGTCTGCTGAACTAAAATAGAAGCTACTCTTAAACAGCCCTGTGAAGTACGTGTGCAGTGAAGTCCACACCAGCAGGTTTCACACAGAATAGTTGGTTGTACTGTGGAGCTAAAACTCCATCAACCTCAGAAATGTGCTGGTCATAGATATACTGCGTCTTCCCATCGATCATAAATATCCCAAAAATCAGAAATTTACTCTTCTTGTGAAAAACACTCTGCAGTGTGTAGAATTTAGGCTAAGAAAGTAGTGATCAGGGCATCAGAGATGAGTTTAGGGACCAGTACAGACCGTAAGTCAATTGTGTGTCGGAAGCGCTCAGAGCCTCAACCTGCTCAAATAGAGCACAATAAAACTAAATAAGGATGGCAATCAAATTAGCTTTATTTTCAGCGATACCAATGCTTCGAAAAATGCCTGATCTGCCCCATTACCAATACTTAGACACGTCTAATAATGAGAAGAATAAAAGTTTACCATTGAAATAACAAATGCTAGACTAGTTGTGTAATTTAAGACTCTCTATATGATATCTATCCAGATTTAAAAACTAGTTTTATAGTTTTTTTGCCCTTATGTGAACAAAGGAGGGGATCTACTTGTTAACTAACTTTCTGTCCACCTCAACTACTAGCTTAATTACCATCCTAAAAAAATGTACTTTCATCTGACAAAATAACAGGACGTTGTGACCAAGCTTTAAAAATAAATGGAGCACAGGCAAGAATTATAATAATGACAGTAGAGACAGTAGTAGTATGTAGAGACAGCATTTATCATATATATTAAAAAAAACAAAACGCATTCTTCACTAGAAAATGATGTAAAGCCCTTGATTAAGGGTAACTGCTCTAATGATGGCAAACCTGGAAAAAAATTAGAGAAGAAGCAGGTACTTACAGCACAGCCAGCACGCCAAGGGAATGCTCCTGGATGTCCAAGGCCCCCAGCACTGTGTCCAGGTGGGACAGATTTTTGGCCAGCAGTTCCCCACTCTTGTTGATTAACTCACACAGCTGAGTCATCTGGCCTGGTGGGTGGAGGGGCAAGGTGGGGGACAGGAGAAATTAAACCTTTCTGTAATCCCTCTAACTTTAAAAGGACAGGTATCTCAAAATGTAAAAGTTTACATCAAAACGCTGGATTCAGACTGAACTTTACAAGCCATTGCTTTAGGCAGGACAGCTCTTTCTTAACCATCTCATCTTATTATACATAAATGTAATGCAATAATATATACTGAAATAGAAGGCATATGTAAAAACATGTAACTGCACTGGGTACCAAAACTAGACATGGTACACACGTGGCAGCAACTTTAACTAGCAAAATTAAATTAATATAATCCGAAAAGAAGGAGAGAAATACTTTCTAGCATTAGTATGCCAAGGCATTTTCTGCATTGTTGAAGTAACCAGTGTATAATAAGACTGCAATGTTCTAGTCTACCACTGGAGAGAGGCTATATTACAAACGCTAACAAAACACAATGATTTACAAAACTGTTTATACTCATCGTGCTGTGGCTGGAAATTTTAATACAAATCGGCCGGTCAAGTGTCCTGTCAAGGCCTTGCAATAGAGGTAATGCAAGTGGGATTGACAGATGGGTCTGAACCAATAATAAACTCTAATTTAGATGGCCAGCCAATCATGTGGCGCCAGGGCGGGACTACCGGTAGGCAGTCCCCAGAAATTATTTTCTAGATCAAAAACAAAAAGTATGATTTTGACATTTTGTTCGATGAGCTGTAGACTTTGTTATCTACTGCGCCTCTTTGTACTAACGTAGATTCTGGTTATACTTAACAGAACTGTCGCAGCCTAAGAAAGTCATTTTTATGGTGTGTTTACATGATAAAGCAAAAACAGGTCTCTAACCAGTTTGGCTGCCTAGCTATCGGCAAGGCATTAGATAGCATATGCTAGCTAAGTAGCTAATACTTCCCACTCGAATGAGTTTAGTATCCCTACCTTGAGCGGAGAGCTGCCGCACATTGTTCACAAATTGCTCCAAGGCTGAAGCCATTATTTCCTGGGTCCAAAGTGGAGGTAATTTGCACTGTTTTTCATTCAAACGTCAGAAACAACTCCGTCCGGACTAAGACAGGGGGCCACACAGCCGCCACTGAGGTGGAGCTATCGCGAGATCACAAGAACAGAACAGACTGCATCGAGATTTACACACGGACCTCGAATTCTTAAAGGGCCAGACACTGGATTTGCTAATACCTTTTGTAATATTTATTATATTTTCTAATGATCATTTATAACTTATATACTTTATTTTATGAGCTACAGGACAACATGAATCTATTTCAGACTGGAGTATTAGCTACCACTGTCTAAAATGACAAACAGGAAGTGACGTACCGGGATTTCAACGGGGATGTTAGGCTCATTCGAGTTGAACTGGAAAGCAGGCGCGAGCAAGCTGCAGCCGCAGAAGGGGCTGGTGGTGAAAAGCTGCAGTCAAGACGGACAAATTCCATGAATAGAAAAACTGTTATCTTTGAAAGCAGTCGCAAATATTAACTCCCCGTGATTTCCGATCAATATCAAATTAAAGGTCACCGCATAAATGATAACCATTATGCACTCTATTACTTTTTGTTTGTTTGTTTTTCTACCTGAAATACGCAGGTGATCTGTGTTTGCTGTTTAGGCCTCCACATATTTAACATTAAATGGTTTCAGATTCTTGAGAAATACAGTCATTATATCAGTGTGCTGTTGTATATAAACGGACAGACATTTAGACCTTAAGGACCTTTTTTTATTTTAAGCATGTTCACATCCCACTTACAAAAATATTATGTCATTTTATACTTGAAGACTAAATTAAGTAACGTTTATTTCACATGATATATAACTAGATTGACTGAGGTTTAGTGGCAATAAATGTTTGTGAATAATCGTTTTGTTCCTGTAAATCTTTTGAATAACAAGTGGGATTGCATGAAAAACTATGACAAATTCTTTTGGGGGTACTGGAGTTTTAAATTTGACAAGAATTCAGAGTTGGAAAACAGTAATTTCAATTAAATATCAGACTAACCAGATACTGCATATTTAATGTTCAAACGTTTTTCTATGTTGACTCATTCTTGTACAAAATGTGTTATAACATATCTATGAGAAGAAAAGTTATGATTATTAAATTATACATCATAAGCATTTGGTATTGGTAATTTGACAAATTTAAAGTTTTCCAATGTTGGAGTTACAAAGTAATAGTAAAAAATATAGGCCTCATAATTTAGAGAATATGTAGTTGATAGCTTAATGGATATCTCTATGCAGCTTAGCTTCGCTATACTTTTCTTTTTGCTAAACTTTTTTTGCACTTTATCTATAATGTTAAAGTTTAATTAACATCTGGTTCATTTTTAATCCACTTCAAGTCTGAGAAGTGTGTGATCCACTGTGAGATGTTTGAATTAGAGTTTTTTTTCATATTTTCAGAAAGTGATTGAAGGATTATTAGAGACAATAAAGAAAAGATGGAGAAACTGCAGTAAAGCTAAACAAGTTGCAGAATTTAATCACCAGCAAATTTTTATGGTATCACCCACCCACACCAACTATGGCTGGCTCCAAAAACTGCTCCATAAGCTGCAGCTGCCTTGATCTCACGAGGTTACAATTGGTTAAGTATGCATGACATCAGAGCAAGTCAGGATCAAGCAAAACTAAACCTGGCACCAATTACCTGTGATCCAATCTGCACAGGATTTGCTCATCTCAAATGAGCCTATTGTAGAATTAATCCTACCTTACCGACTAAGCATCCAGTAGTTATTAACAGAATACTAAAGTTTCTTCTACTTTCACAAAGATGGAACAACTGTTAATTTTGGTCTCTGTCTTTTTTCCAGTTGAAATAGGCAATGTACTGATCATGTACTCATCCAGTTTATGATTTAGACTGAGGACCATATATTTGGAGAATATGCTGCAACAAAGACAGACCCAAGCCACTGCATAATTCCCAAAAAGTTGAGGTCCATACAGATATTTGTTGACAAAACTAAATCTGTTATTTGACATAACCTGATATCTAATTTGAATAAAGCTGTAATAAGCTTCAACAGCACAGTTATTTATGGTTCAATATTGTAGCTTTACGTGATACAGTGCAATGGGGTGAAAGAAAAACTTTGCCTCAATTTAAACAGATTTTTCCATAAGAGTTTTGCACATGCACACTTCACCTACACGTTTAGCTTTCAAAATTATTCTGCTACATTTGCCAACTGTGGCAAATCTCAAATGCCTTAAAAAATTTATTAGGCAATGGCAGATAGACATGTTATGACATTGTAATGCTACTACTAGTAATAATAATAATACACACTTTTACTAACAAGTTTTTTTTTCATTTTTTAAAAATGTCTTTAACTTGCAATATAATACAAGAAATTGGGACTGTACATGGCGGTCCCACAGAAGTGGAGAGGAGTGAGCCATCGCTTATGTACACGCCATCTTTGGCTCCTAGCACAGTCTGTTCTCGCTGCAGAGCTCCTCTCCTCTTGGTGCGGCGGTGCCAGGGGTGTGCAGAGCTTGCAGTTGCGGTTGGCTCCATAAACACTGCCACCAATGCTCTGGGTTTGAGAACGACTGTGGGAAGCAGCGGGGCAGTGAAATCACACTTACAAACGAAGCAACCCGCTCCCAAAAATACTGTAGGCACCTGTCTGCTGCTTCTAGCTTATCAGCTAAAGTTAGCCACCGACCTTTAGCTCGGCTGCAGCTGCCCAGCAGCAGAAAGGGGTCCCGAAAGATGAAGTTAAGCTAGCAGTTAAAGCAGACGGGAAAAAAAACGAGTTACACAACAAATGAGAGTTGCTGAGACGAGGCGGTCGTACAGCCGCTGTTTGTGGAAAAGCTGTGGACTAATGCGGACTCGCGCCACCGTGTACTCTGATTCCTCTTGCCGTTTGCCAAGAGTCAGCAATGCTACTGTCCGGTACAACACGCCTACTGGGAAGAGGGAAACCTTTGCTCCGTGATCCGTGTAAGAGGATTTGCCTAAACATGTCGTCCGCCTCGACCTCGGGTAAGAGACTGAGAGTTCTGGTTGACATGGACGGAGTACTGGCGGACTTCGAGGGGGGGTTCTTGAAGAAGTACCGGGCCACGTACCCGAACGAGCCCTTCATCACACTGGATGACAGGAGAGGGTTCTGGGTGTCAGCGCAGTACGGGCAGCTGCGGAAGGACCTGTGTGTAAGTGGAGAAAAATGATTCGCTGAAAGTCACATTTCAGTCCTTTTCAGTAGTTTGATTTTGGAGTTCATTTTAGTTTTAATTACCAAGAATAGACCCAAGAATAGAGGTATTTATTTTATTATCTGTGGTCCATTAATGCAAACAATGCCCTATGTATGTAGTGTGCTGACCAAGCACGTTCTGTTTTCAGGATGCACGTGCACTTGTTACAAGGGAAAACCCACAGGTGTAATGACCGTAATTTAAATTCTAACAAACTGCACAATGTGCTCGGTCTTCTTTGTGCATTTTAATCCTCACATTCATTTTTCTAAATATTTTCAGGTCTCTGGTGTTTATCAACGTGGCTCTAGGCTATTTAGAGAATAATCAGCCAAAAGAAATAGAAGAGCGTCAGGTAGAAATCCAAAGTTAGAAAAGGTGTATACAGAGATACAATTATAGTGTGTGTGTATATATATATATATATCACAGAGTATTTACTCTTTGCCTGGGTAAGGGCAGGAATTTGAAGCAGCTTTTAACACATTAGGTCAGGACCAGTATGGTAGGTCAGGACTGGAGAATGGTTCAGATTTCTGAAGGCGCGGCCTCATATTCACTGTGGTGCCTAGGTTATAGGTCAACACATAATTTAACTTGCAAACTGTATTGCCTGCCTAACTCCTGGCACATTTAACTAATATTTAACTTGTGTGTGTGTGTGCGCGTGTGCTTTGAATACAGGAAAAAGCCATCAATATCTGGCAGTCCAAAGATTTCTTCATGGAGTTGGAGCCACTGCCAGGAGGAGTGGAGGCCGTAAAGGAGATGTCCAAGATGGAAAAGTATGCTTTAAAGATACTGGATGATACTTTCAATAGCAAAATATGATATAGACAAAATTCCAAGCAACATCTTTATCATGGTTCCTAAACAAGAGCTTGGACATCAGTCTTACATTGCCTGAGGGGAAATTCCACATACAAAATAATTTAGTTCTCTTTAAGTTGTAGTGCTTTCTTTCTACTTAAGATAAAAAAAGATTTTAAGTTTCAGGGTATCAAACATAGCATCTGGTGCCTTCAACAATGACAAGTGGTGTTTTGCAAAACATAGAGCAGTTCTTAAACACTCCAATTAACACTCTGCATCCACTTACTGAGTTAATAGTTTTAGCCTAGGATACACTCAAAGTAAAATAAGCCTTACTGTTAATAATATATTTGTACTAAATTAGTTCACCAGTACTGAAGTAAATGCAAATTGCATATTGCATATTACTATGCAGTATGTTACAGTAAAATAGTTATGTGACTTTATAATATTCATAAAGTGAGCCTTTTATTACATTATTGCTTGGTGTCATGTGGAAATGTTCTCATATTTGTTTTTCTAGTGTACATCACTTTGTTTCTCGATGTTTCTTGCTGCTCTACTCATGCCATTCCTATCACATAGTGTATCTGCAAAATTTCCTGTCTAAGCAAACAAAGCTTATTCTGAGGCAGCAGTAATGTCGGATTTACGTCATCAGTCCCATGGTATTTGTCATTTGACACAAGCTCCAGCACTACTAAATATCAAAAATGTCCTCAAGCAATCTTACGTTGACTTGCTCTGTGTAGTTAGAAGGTGGTGAATGTTTGATATATACAGGCCGAGTCCAGTTTTTAAAAGCTGGTTTCAAAACCTCTGGTCAGGGCTGTACGTCCCTGTAGGAAGGAATCGTCCTTTAACTGTCTCTCTAACTGACAATGATCTGTTTGATTATGCTTTAATGAAATGTATTTGCAGTTAAAGTGTAGGAGGCTTTTTTTTTTTTTTTGCCATTTTTACTTTGCATTCTAATAAGCACACACTAATAATACAATCTAAAAATTATTAAATTTCAGATTGTAGTTATTTGCGTGTATGTTTACACTTCCTCTCCCAGTGGAAACTAATTTCATTGAAGCTGTTTTCTTATCCGAAAAAAATCTACCATATGGTTGGATCTCACATTTTCACTTTCAGTTTTTTCAATCTCGGTTTAATAACAGGAAAGGTCCACCTCATAGTCCCCATTGTAGTTTATTATTTATTGATGTTATAAATAACCAGTTTGTATAGTATGTTTTGTAATTTTATTCACCTTAGTCCTGTTCTTTGTCTTTCTTTCCGCAGCACAGATGTCTTTATTTGTACCAGCCCTATAATGCATTACAAACACTGCCCGTATGAGAAGGTGAGTCTCCTGCCAAACCACTTCTATAATATTCTCTTTTGAAACAATTACTGAGTTCTTTTCCCAGTAAGATCTCATCTGCTGCATGATTGAGTGTGCTTGTGTGTTTTTGTCCAGTATGCTTGGATAGACAAGCATCTGGGCCATAACTTTCTGGAGCAGGTCATCCTGACCAGGGACAAGACATTAATCACAGGAGACGTCCTCATAGACGACAAGCCTGACATTTTTGGTGAGTATTGTATACATAATAAAGCATGTGTACACGCATGTGTCTAATAGTAAAAACAAAATTGTTTGCTAATTTATACATATTATTTCACCTCTTCGATCAATAATTGACCATTTTGCTAAGCCCCCTCTCTCTTCTGTAAAAGAGCTTCTGCGTAGGCAGAGCTTAGGTCATTGTCACCATTTGATAAACTGATCCAGAAACTCTGGGTTACACTTATGATGGTAGGCTAAATCATTAGATAGGATCAATATAGTTAAATGACTTCTGCAAGCACCTAGAGTACAATGTAAATGGTTGACCTGTACTTGTACGTGCTGTTGTAACTGGCTAAATTCATTATAGTCGTTAGGCTATGATTGGACAATCACTGTTCCAGGAAGGGTTTTACAAACTGGCAAAAAAAAAGGACCAACTGACAAAAAAACTGTGATATAACATGTGAATTTTATAAAATGGAAATGTTTCTAAAAGTAGCATTAAACTGATTAGCATGCAGAATTCATGAATATGTGTTTTAGTTAATAGAATTGCAGAAAGAAACATTTTAAGTGAAGAGGATTGCATAATACTGTTTGTGTAACGTTATGTGGGTGTTATTAAATGCCTTATTTGAACCTTATAAGACAGAAGCCACACTGTGTAATGGAATATGTGTGGTTGTCAGTTACCTAAGATTTTGTGACTGTTGTTTCCTAATCAGGTGTGGAGCCCAAACCAACGTGGGAGCACATCCTGTTTACCGCATGTCACAACAAGCATCTTTCCACTAGCCCCTCTCAGAGACGACTCCTGTCGTGGTCAGATGACTGGAGGGCCATCCTGGACAGTAAACGGTGGTGAGGAGATTCTCTACTCAGGGTCCAGGCTCACTTTCTAGTTTTTGCAAGTTTTTGGCGTAACTTCCACCATACAACACCATTTCCACGTTGGTGAGTGTCGAGGCTCAGAGGCTTCTTGCAGAAGCAGTGTGGTTAAACATTCAACTGTTTGAACACAAGGGGGCACTGTGAGACTGAGTGTGCAAGACTTGTTCCCAATCAAATTTCCACCACTCTCACTGAAACAGTGACAGCAAATCCAATGAACCACATAACTCAGAATTGATACACAATACATTTTAAAGGGTAGAGTTGTTGTTAGCTTCTCTATGTCTGCAGTCTGTGTGCTGTTTAGGTTCATACTGTGTATAGTTCTCATCCAAATCAAACCGATTTCAGTTTTGAGCCACTAGAGCGGTTTATCTGTGGTCTTCTTTACAAAAGGCTTATCAGTAGTTCTCAGTTTCGCACTGCATTAATGAGTCAGTGGAGCATGAATCACTCACAACAGCCGAGCCCTCCACTACATGCTAAAATTTACTCTCCACAACTCATAGGCTCTGTTGCATATACTGTATGTGCAATACAGAAACACAGGAAAGTGACCTGGATTTACAAACACTGTGTTCGTGATTTACTATGTACTTTGTGGGAGTGTACCTCACAATCTTTATGTAAATGCAAGTATACACATTCAGAGATTCAGAGATACCTCTCAAGTTTTTTAAGAGTTCAAATGGTAACTGTTTATTTGTACTTTAAAAAAAGAAAAAAAATTTTCCCTCTATGATCTATGCATCTTAACTAATACTAATACTACACTGATGAGAAACAAATACCACTTAAAGTCTAGGAATTGCGCACATACATTTGCATGTTGCCAAGAGTATTACTAATATAGATAATTATAGATGAAGAATATAAAGAATGAAGTTTAGTCAAGGAAGATGTTGATTTCAAAAATTTACTTGAGACTAATTTTTGGTTGCAAGAATGAACTTAAACTAAGAATGGAGATGACGTCTGCTGTTGGATTTTTATTGTTTTTACATGCTCTACTTTTACACAGCTAATAGTATGTATGGAAGAGGATTATTGCCACTCTTTTCTTTAAAGTCAGACTATACTTAAAAAGACTTTTGACTTATCTTAGAATATTTGTTTCCCTTTAGAAGTGTTACTTTTTCCCCTGAATTCAAGTTCATTGTTTAAATTCAGAAAAAGTAATAATTTAAATATTTCTACAACCCCAATTTAAAAAAAAAGTTGGGATGATGTGTAAACTGTAAAAAAAAAAAAAATAGAATGCAATGATTTACAAATCTCATCAACCCATGTTCTCTGTGCCAAAGCTCATTGAAAATGATCCGAGGCATAATGGAAAACTGTTCTGTGGTTAAACGATTCAAAATATGAAATTCTCTTTGAAAGCCATGGACCACATGTCCTGCGGACTGAAGAAGAGAGGGACCATCCAGCTTGTTATCAGCGGACAGTTCAAAAGCCTGCATCTCTGATGGTGTCGGGGTGCATTAGTGGTCCATTAGAGATTTTAAAGCCACATATGCTCCCATCCAGACATCTCTTTCAGGGAAGGTCTTGCATTTGCATTGCATTTAGCAAGACAATGCTAAATCCCATACTGCATCTATCAGAACAGCACGGCTTCGCAGGAGAAGAGTCTGGGTGCTGATCTGATCTCCCTGTAGTCCAGACCTTTCACCAAGCAGCTACAATCCTACATCAGAGAAGAATGGGACAGTATTCCTCTCCTAAAACTCCAGCAACTGGTCTCCTCACTTCCCAGATGTTTACAGACAGTTGTTAGAAGAAGAGGGGATGCTACACAATAATAAACATCATCGTGTTCCAACTTTTTTTAAATCGGGGTTGTATCATGGCCCTAATCCTCTTCCATTCTGTTTTGAACACCATATTTTTTAAATGAATTTTTAGTTAAATTTTTAGCAGGCTGCCTTTCTGAAATACACTGAAATGATAACTTACACCCATTATTTTATTTACATTTTCACTTTTTAGCTTGTTTACATAAGTACATTGCATCATGTTTAAATCAAACTATATGGAAAAAAAACTCCTGAATGGCAGAGTACCTCTACAGCACAGTAAACTCTACTTGTGTTGTATATTATTGTATTTGTGAAACTGAGATTATATACATTATATCCTCATTTTATGTTGTTCATAGATGTCACATGAGCCACAAAACCTCAAACTCCTCATCAGTCTGTTTGAGGTGTTGGTTAGCATACTTTTTTATAAAAGCACATTTTCACAGTAGGGATTTGCTTTGTTCTTATAAATGTTTAAGTACTAAGAAGTGGAGTTACAGTTAAATGCATTTTGGACATTTCCTGGCAGGCAAGTTATGAAATTGTCTGTTGCTGCTAACGTGGTTTTGGGAAACAGTGGATTATGAACTTGTGTTACAGAAGATGTACCTGGTCCTGAGTGTCGTGTTATTGTGCGAAGTGTGATGTCCACATTCAAACATGTTTATTTCTGTTCATGGCGTGTTTTAATGCTGTATTTTGCTTGACCTCACTTAAAACACACACGCAGAAAAAACATAACGGGATCAACAAACTTGTAAAGGTCCTCTTTGAATTTCATCGTCTTTAGTTTTCTTTGATATTTGGTTAATTTAGGTTCACACTGCCAAAACACGTGAACTCACAAATAGCTTTTACCAAGGTTTGGAAACCTGTCCACTTTCTGGCATTGAGCTATCACTGAATATAATGAACATACCTCTGTGTGATTATGTTGTAATTTCTTCACTCCTCTGATCCCTAGTTAGAAATATATGCTATATAATATAAACAGCTAAATATTAAAATTAGGCTAGATTGCAGTTTTCATTCATGCACCCAGCATGCACTATAATGTGCACGATAAACTGCCTACTATCAAACTCTGGCTGCTTTCATTCCGTAAACCTTGCATTTTGGTGCTAATTTATATAAAAGGTTCAGCATACATTCCTAATGAAATGATCTGGAAGTTGAACAACAAGTCAACTGGACTACTTTCTATTTAGTTGGATATGTTTCACTACTTGGATAAGTAGCTTTGTCAGTATGATGGAAGAAAATAACCTACTATGATTAGTGGGAAAATGTCTCCTACTAAGAAAAAATAGGTCCACTTGGCTTGACTTAACTACCAGATACACCTGAGCTACATCTGGATGACTGAGAACCTTTACTCACATAGCTTAAGAAACCTGCTGCAGTTTTTCAGAAAACAGGGGGTTAAATGACCAAGTGAAACATTTGTCAAGTGAAATCCTCCTGCTTACAGCAAAGCAGGAATAACTTTTTAGGAACAGCTCTTGAGTCATCCCATGATTGATCACAGCCAATTTCCACACACTTCAGATATAATCGCCGCATTTAGTTGCCATTATATTTTATCATTGTCAGAGCTACAGGCCACTAAGTCCCTGCTCCAAATAAGCTTGTTGAATCATTCATTGAATTACTTTAATGAATGCATAGAGTCTTAAAGATGGAGAGTCAGTACTGGAAATGGGCAACATTTCATCCATCACATACGCACCCACAAGCTTCATTTTCTGATGCTTTCTGTTGTAGCTGCTGTTGGTAATTAAAATCCAGGTGTAGTTGTTTAGCCATTGAAGGGCTACAGCCATCGTTCGCAGCCATGGAGGGCTCACCTTGTTTGGGTATATCTCCATGAGCTTGACATTATTGTTCTGTCGTAAGTGTTTCTAGAGGTTTAAGTGTCAGATTTCAAATCCATCTTTGCCATGGTGACAACAAAGGTAATGTTGTAAAAAGTTGTTTTTGGAGGGAAATTTTATCAGTAGCATTTTATAATATTTGGTAGTGGGAAATGTAATATTATTACAGTAACTGTTGCTAGTAATATTAGGTTGAGCAATAACGTAATATCCTGTCATATCAGGCAGCACCATGTTGTGTTTGGTTTTAGCACAAAAAGCCACTCACACACCCATCTTGACCACAGCAGACATGGTAACTATCTGGGCATTACGCGAAGCGACACTGTGCAACAGGATGCCGAATGCACTTTGAAAAGTAAAAAAAAGTAAAAATCTTAAAAATAAAACACTGCTTCATACTGAAGAGAACGTGCTATCAACTTAATGTTTAGCAGACCTTTTCTTCTTCTTTTTTTCTTCTTTTTTTTTGGTTTGTTTTCTGTTGTTTTTAAAAAAAAAGTTTCAGTTTTAGTTTTGGGTCCACAAAGTGACCGCATATACATATATTGTCTTGGTGTGGTTGATTTCATCTGTACTGTACACCTGAACATACCAAAAACACGAGAGCTTGTTTGAACATGCAGTAGCATTGTTATTGGTATTGGAGAGTTGCTTTTTTTTTATTAAACTGTTCAACGGTTAAAAAAGAAATTGAATTTCAGTAATATTTGGAATTTCTGAAAGAGCAGAATTGTTGGCAGTATGTCTACAAAATCCTCACCATTGGCAGGTTTGAAAAAAGTATTAAGTGGAAACAACCTGCCACAAATATGTAGTCCAACAAAAGCTTTTTTTAACTATGACTAGAGAGATGGTTCAGTACCTAACAACACTTGAACAACACTTGAAAACCATAAAACATGCCCATTTCTTGTACCGCATTTTTTTTGTTGTATCCATTGTGCAGACATTGTCTGAATATAGCAAAATCCTACCTCTAGCAAAGACGAGGAACCGATTTTCCCATTTAAAGTTAAGTGTCATTATCATCACCTGGCCAAATTTAAAAAAAAACAAGAGGGACATTGCCATGAATCAACATTTCCAAAATGTAAATCTGTTTTTGAAATGTCATAGCCCTTACTTCTTTTCTTGGATTTGTTTAAGACCCACACCTTCTGTGACCTGATGTACTTTTAAACTTAACCCTTTGCTCATTTCCGTTCTACCACTATTAACTAGTTAATCGCTAGCTCAGCTGCTCCTTCCCTCAGCACTGAAATCTTCTGTGGAGGAGTTTATCAGAAGTAGCATCCGTTCCATGTGACAACCCTACTGAAAGCTGTTATTCTTTTACCCTCTTACTTGACATCAAAAAATGGCCAATCAGCCGTTGCACAAACAGTTGTACATTAGCTATTTTTGTCAATGAATGTTTGTGGCACTGATGATTACTTTTGCGGAAACTAATGTTAAATCCCAGTGCAAAAATGATTTAATAAATTTAAATTATGTTCATCAGACGCTGTTTTGTCTTTTTTCATTTTATTTGTACGCGAAAGTTTTACAATAACCTTTTGACTCTGCACATCCTGTACAGCAGAATGTGCAGTCCATGATTTGTCAACAGCTTTGTTACAGACAGATTTTGAAGTGTGCAAATATGCATCTTAATTAAAGTTCCACAGGTAAATTCATTTTTTGCATAGTTATTATCTTAGTATTGCATTAAAAATAAAAAATGTGTTTAACAAATAGAGACTACTATTATTCATGGATAATATTTTCCTATTACTCCTGAGCAATTTTAATGACTGTCATTTAATTTTGTGGAAATAGTAGCAGAGATAGAAATATGTTTGGCAGCCAACCAGAATTTTGTCTTTGGCCGTGTTGTGTCCAATGACAAACAGAACTGCTGGCTGGAAAACTGAGCGCATGAACAAACTTCTGATGAATTAATGCTCACAGCCTGGTCTTGTCTGTCTGTCTCTCTGTGGATGTCAGCATGGAGGCCTTATCTGAATTCCAGTTTTTGCCGTGAGATGAACTATCATCCAAACTCTGCAGTGGCATTTGCAGCCTTCGTTGGTATGGCTACACTAATGGCACATGCACGTTCAATTAATCTTTTTCAGTCCAGTATCCATAAGAATTTTGTCTGTTGGGATGATTCTGGAGCCACTGAAGCAAGAATTCTGAAATTGGCATTGAACACAATTCAGGATTTTGCGACACAGCAAGTAAGAAATGTAAGTATGTACTTACATTCACATACTACATTTTAATATTGCAAACTCAGCATGAATGTTTTAAACTGCATATTCTCTCTAATCTGAAGATCATTGATTAAACCAAGCTGTGGTAGACAGGTGCACTTTTCAGCGAGGTAGGAAACGTAGTTCAGATAATGTGTGTTAGTAAGTGTGGGCACAGTGTTAGCACTGTGGAGGTGTTCAAGGAGTTTGTGTAAGAACAACCCATTAAGGGGGTGGAATTTAGCCCTAAGGGAGTGTTTGTGGCCTATTCAATTCCAATAGGCTACAGAATAATGACACAAAAGTGTTCGGACAGCATGTGTGCGTGAAGCGTAAATCTGAAATGTTAAAGGGCGACTTCACCAAATTCCAACATGTTACCTATGTCTTTAGTTTAGGGTGTAAATGTACATTCATGCTTTTAAACTTCCCTATATTGAAAGATTTTTTTCTTTAGGAGTTCAGATAATATCATCTGTGGGAGCTCTGGAAAAGCATGTTGACCATGATTACAAACTCCATAGTGTGAGCAACAAGATGACATAATCTGAAATTCAACTTCAATTCAATTCAACTTTATTTATATGGCGCCAATTCACAACAAAGTCATCTCAAGGCACTTTACATAATAAAGTGAAGACTATAAAGATGTATACAGAGAACCCAACAATTCCCCATGGAGCAAGCCATAGGCAACAGTGGGGAGGAAAAACTCGCTTTAACGGAAGAAACCTTCAGCAGAACCAGGCTCAGGGTGGACGACCATCTGCCTCGACCGGTTGGAGTGAGTGGAAAGTGGAGAGAGAAAAAAACAGAGCAAGAAAAAGCAACAACAAAACATCAGGCAGGTTGGTAGGACCAGTAGCTGCACACTTCAAAGCCCGGGGACACCTTCAGAAAGGGACAGAGAGAGGGGGACAGAGAAGGAGAAAGACAACTACAGGAGAAAACACACAGAGTTAATGTCATACAGTGGTGAAAACCACTGTGGGGTCAGAGGAGAGGAGAGAGGGTCAAGAGGAGGAAAGGAGCTCAGTGCATCGGTTGTGGGTCCCCCAGCAGTCTGAGCCTATGGCAGCATAACTATAACTAAGTACAAACTTTATTAAAGAGGAAGGTTTTAAGCCTAGACTTAAAAGTACAGAGCCAAATCAACATGCTGACTAATGATCTGCTTTGACGACCCTGAACTCACAGGATAAGGCAAAAAGTGGCCACATGTCTTTTGTGTATGTATATGTAAGAAACAATTCAGACCTCTTTACTTTATTATCATGTTTTAACCAAATCAAATGATTTTGCTCATCAAGCTACAGAGAAATATTTTGAAAAAAAAAAAAAATTAGCTCAGATCCCCCATTTAAATAGGTATGCAGACCCTTTTCAGGGCGTTTTTGATTGGATTAGGTTAGAAAGACCTGTCCTTGTTCATGAAGGCCCAAAATGCACACTGTATGTCAAGAAAAGATCTGCCAGGAAAAATAGGACAAACTTGTCCAAGAAGACAAAGGGCGTTTTTATTTTGTCATTATGGGTTATTGAGTGTATAGTGATGGATAAAAAATATGTATCCATTAAATGTTAAATGTATAAAAATAACCAAACGATAAACAGGGTTTGAATACGCTCTGATATTACTGTAAATCAAAAGGTTACCTGCCATCACTCAGACACCTACGCCATGAATCACTTTTACCTCTAACAGCAGCTCTGAATACAAAATTGATTTGGTCAGTCAATCTAAAATCAGACCTACAGTACCAACAGCCACATTTCCTCTGTATGTATCATTTTACCAGGAGGCAAAATATTGTGTTGAGCTGCTTGACAGGGTGTATTTTTTTGTTTTTTACATACATAAAAAAATAACCTCTCACAATTCTGCCCCCTAACCCTTATTTCTTTCAGTTACAGAATTATTATGACCATGACCATGTTATTTTTTTCCCTGCCAAGACTTGAGTCGTGCCTCAAATGTTTTGTGTCATGTGACATTGTTGAAACATCACCAAAGATGTTTTTTTTTTTTTTTTGTCAGGGTTGTGTTGCATTTGAAGTTGTTGTAATGGACAGTATAAAACCACTGGACAGTAACAACGGTAGATCGCAACCAGACTAATGTGAGTCCTAATTGATTTTGCACAATAACAAAAAAAAAAAAAAAATAATACTTTATACTTTTACTTAAAATGATGTAATGTATACCTTTAAATCAAGCATTGCCTCCTGATTTAGTTCTCTTTAATTTTACACTAACTGAAATATGTGTTGCGTCGGCTGGAACCAGCTGATTGTCATTTGTACTGGGAGGTCACACAGTCATCAGTGGTTAGGAAAAGATGAGAGTAGTAAATGTAAAGCCAAAGCAATAGCTGTAGGATGATAAAACACTGCATAGAGCTGAGGTCAACTGGTGATAATTCCATGTGGCTCTCAGATTGCACACTGTCACTTGATGGTGACTTATTAAATCTCCATTAATAAATGTCAGTGTTTGCTGCTTATGATGGTGATGAAGTAATTTAGGATTTGTGTTGCTTGGATAAATACCTAAAACCTAAATACAATGTTCAGTTTAGTCAGAAAACTAATAAGTAAGCAATGGTTATGAAAAGGAGCCTTAATCGTAGATTTGCGTTCAGCCTTGCAGTGGGCGGGGACTGCATTGCAAAAACCTTTTTTATTTTTGGGAAAATGCATCCTCAGAAAGTCCCAGGGGAGCAGTAAAACTGGGGCTAAGTATGAATTTCTCTTTAGGATGTTAAGATGGAGCTTATCTTCATATTGACTATACTTTGTTTAGTACGTCATGTATCGTTTGTTCGATGGAGATAAAATGTCAGCGTTTATCGTCAGGGTTGGATTCAGCATTGTTTAGAATAGATTTCAGGTTATGGTCAACCACATGCTGCTGATGGTGAAGTGCAGTAATCAGAGAGTGACATATCTCATGGAAGCTTCCTTGGCTCTGTTTAATGAAACATATACCAGTGTGTTTGTTTGTCCACATCATTTATTTCTTTATTCCACAAAACCCTGGAAGTACAGATAGAGCACTTAAGCACATAAAACTGAGAGAACAGGTCAGGTGGAGTCACGCATTTCCTGTTTGCTGAGCTTTTTTTGTTCCTTCTTGGACCACCTCCATGTGTTCCTCACAGTCTGTTATCCTGTGGGTCTGTTTGGATTGCTCTCCTGTTTGTGTAATTTTCTTTAAATCCTAATAATTTAATAATATGAAACTGAAAGGAGTCGCTCACAGTGATGAACATGTTTTAGAATTATCACCCAAGTCTGCAGCTCCCGTTTGCTTTACAGCTCCACAGTGAGTTTCTGCTCATTGTTTATAGGTGTCTGGTCGATAAATGTACTGTTTTAGTTCAGTCTTATAGTGTTGTTGTCAGCCATTGCAGCAGCTGTTTTCTCCCACGAAGCTCTAAAAGCCAGCTGTGTGATCCCTGCTCAAGACCAAATGGCATAAACACAGAGATAACAACTAGCTGACAAACATGCAGTAGACGCACATTTGCTGTAGCCTGTAGAGAACCAGATATTTCCCTCAGAAGTAGCTGGAGACAAAAATGGGGATAGAAAAGAATAAATAATTGGTCTTTTTTCTACTAGGTGGTAACGAATATAAGGGCAGCACAATGGCGGAGTTGTACCAAAGGGCACAGTTTTTCTCCTGCAGTCCAAAGACATGCATGTTAGATTAATTGGTGGCTCTAAATTATCTGTAGGTGTGAATGATTGTCTGTGTGTGTATGTCTATGTTGGCCCTGAAACACACTGGAGACCTGTCCAGGTTGGACCCTTTTCCTCTCCTGACACACATTAGTTGATTCGTACAACTAGCGAATGACAGCAAATGTCCACCACATAAATTAAAATCCGATATTGCATAGCACAGATTCTGGTATGAAATATTTAAGTCAGTAGTTAGTGTGTTCTGATTCAACCACAGCCATCGACAGAACTGTGCAGGTCTGTGGGCCTGGCTTTTTGTAATCTCTCCGTCTGTGTGTCTCTGACTGTGCACCATCTATCTGTGTGGAACGGAGAACAGGAAGCCTTTTTGCCGAGGTAGAGTAATGGTTGGACGTCGTACGATAAAGTGTGCATAAAGTGCAAGACAGCAAGATCTGAAGGAGCAATGACTGAATGTCGTGGCTCTGCACTTTCCAAAAAGTGGGTCTAGCACAGAGGGGTAATAAAATAACTGGAGCAGCCATAAGACGAAGTGGAAGGCACCAAGTATTTGACACTGAATCCAAAGTCATATTACCAGCATCCACATTTTCCCACACTTTGCACCACTGTTTAACAACTGAGAATGCAGTATGTTGAGGCCAAGTAATAAATGTGATGACTGCGTTGCACGGTGGGTCCTGTGGAAGCAACTACACAACATGGAGACGTGTGCACATTTGTTCCCTCTTGTTGAAATCTGAAAAGAGCAGCCTACTCAGCTGATCTAACACTGCCCTCCTACATTGTGGCACTCAAAAAGACGGCAGAAATAAAACTCTGACGCAGCAGAACCAGAGATGTCATATACTCCCCTACTCAATGCATCCTTCCTTTTTCCTGAAGGTTGGGTTTCCTCTAGTTACTGCAGTTTACTCCCACAGTCCAAAGACATGCATGCTAGCTTAATTGGTGACTCACGCCCAGGTGTGAATGGTTGTCTATCTGTGGATGAGATGGACTTGAGACCTGTCCAGGGTGGACCCCACCTCTTGCCCAGTGACACCTGGGATAAGCTCCAGCAACCCTGAACGGTTAATGGAGATAACACGTGTTTTTCACTCAGAGGTTTCTGCCTCAGTGTAAATGTAAATCGGGAGGAAAATTTTCTGAGTATTTCTGCAAAAAGCTGCTTTTATGAAACCATTAGCATCACATCAAGCTAACTAAAGGCTCAACTCACTTTTCTTGTCAGAGGAAGAATAAATTTGACATTAATCTCTGATTCGAACAAATGGTTAGATCCAAAAACTCCATTCCAGGTTTTTTTTTTTTTTTTCTAGGAGAAAGAACAGTGCTCACTACCACAAGTGTTCTCATAATCACTACTTATGAATGAATATTGCTGAAAGTCCCAGGAAATATAATTCACTTCTATGTAAGGCTTGATTATTTCTGCAGAAGGGAGAAAAATGAAGGGCGAAGAGAAAATAGATTATTAAGTGAGTCAGGGGCCGAGTGGAATGTTGTGGTTTGGCCAAAGAAGTTAAACATCTAATAACTACATGAATTCACCAAAAAAATAAAAACCGATTGGTTCCATGTCAGACTGCTGCACTGTGGGTAGTTTACTGTCAATTGTGATACATTTCCTATATGTTGAGTCAGCATAGAGAAAATAGCTTCTGTCCGCCTACTCTGTGCACAGAGAAAATGAAAAATAAAAACATGCATGTAAATTTTCCCAGCAATTGACCAGCTCTCCACATCGTGTCACGTCTCTTCACAGCTGAACAGTTATTACCGTCGACATGCTGATATCTGTAGAGGTAACATTTCCTTCCTTTCCCGCTTCATTTCCAGACGCAGCACTAAGCTGGAACATTTTCACATAACCGCGCACGTCACACATGTGAATGTTCAGCCCATGTCGTTGTTGATTAGGTTTTGGTATCTGAAGGTTCTGTCAGTCTTAAGAAATCTGACACATAGTCACCAAAGATATACATAAACACATCCACACATGCATAACCAGCAGCCAGTCATGATGCACATGAACATTAAATGTGTTGCTGTTTGGGCACCAACTACACAAAAATCCCTGTCACATACGTGTGTGCTTAAATGCTACACGACAGATAAGAGTTACGTGCTGCAGGCTAGAAAAAAATATTGACCTCCCTCATTGTGGTATTATTGAACAGGGTCTAGAAGTAGAAAAATCAATAATACTGCAAAATGGGAGCTACTTTAAAGTTGAAGTTGCCTCAAGTACCTTAATAACTTTGCTCTACTGGACGTCAATAACTACTTTGTAAGTGGATGTGTAATTATTGAAATTACAGTTTCGATTTGTTGTGTCGATGTGTGTTTCTGTGTCAATTTTAAGAAAGAAACAGCAAAACCCATTTCCGACTTGTACACAGTATAATCTTAGAGTGTTAGCAGCAGTGTAATCCTCTTATTGTTGATCTTATTCATGTCACATAATTACTTTGATAATCATTTAGTGACATTAAAATGTATACAAAGTAGTAATTGCTCATTTATATAACTTAATAGAACAAGTCTTTTCTTGTATCTTAAATTACAAGATATAATGGAGTTTAGCAGCCAAGGTAAACACTTAGTAAACCTCACATTGAGCTAAGAGCTTTGGTTTAAGACAGTTAAGTTTTCCACCGAATGCAAATGGATAAATAATGCAAGACCCTCAGAGGCAAAGTAGAGTCCGAGTATTTCAGTGGACGAGCTGTTGAAATAGATCGTGACGCAAACAACAGGGTAATACGTTTTTGTGCATATGTTTCTAAGGCCTGCAGAGAGAAAGAATATTGTACGGAGGATAGTGGAAGCGAACAAGGGAGGAAGAGCTGCAATCACTTAGGTCTGAAGCAAAGTTCAATATAAAGATAACAAAGCTGCTTAAACAGTGAGCAGATAACACAAATACCCTTCTCCCCCTCTTTTTAGGAATATGCATCATGCTTGGTGTGAAAATATGACAGCTTGTCTTCCAAACTGGTGCTAAGGGGGTGGAATTGCAGAGGTATGTCCTGTGAATTGTAAACCTCAGGAGAGGTGGAGTGAGACCAAAATAGTAGCGTGTCGTATCAGCTAATTGTTGTCTTAGAAGGTTTGCGTCCTCAATCTGTTGTCCTCCAATTCTTCTGTAGAATCATGAAATATGGTGAACACAACGCTACAGTTTGTCACCATATTTGGAGCTTTGAGTGCTATGTGGTACTATTTTGTAGCGTATTAGCTATCATCCATTTTAACCCACTCACTGCTTTTGTAGCAGTCTGTATTTCATGTCTTTATGTGTGTTTTGTAAGTGTGCGTGGATGAGAAGGGGTGATGAGCATCTCCAAGTGTGACTGCATTTTCTGTGCCAGGAAACTTCTCACACTGACGTCTTTGCTAAACAGATTGAGGCTGCCACACACAGGAAGACTCACAGTGTGATGTTGGGCATGTGTGTGCGTGTGCGTGCGTGTGCGGGTGTGTATGAGCTCGTTGCAGAGAGTATATTGATCCTTACATGCATCCGCGCCATGTAAGATGTTATTTTTGGAAACAGATAAATGCTGTGTGTCGTCATCAGGCAGTGGGGACCCTGGATCGTCCTACAGCCACAAGACAGAGTGTGTGTATTTATGGACTAAATGTAAATAATGTTCCTGTAATAGCAACAATTGTTTGAGCTTATATGCTCATTAAAATACTGCCATAAAGTAGGTAAAGGTAAAAAAACAAAAATTTCTCCATGCCAGTTTGGGAAATTTGTGGAGAAGTGGCTTGGTGCCGCTGAGGCTCGCTGATGGACTGATACATGGCAAAGTAACGACTCACTTACTAAACAGTCTACAGCAGCATCAGCACCAATCCCTCAAAATAAAGGTGTATTACAAATGAACTGCAGAGACAAAATTTCTGAGTTCGCATACAGCAGCCTGAAAATCCAAGGTGGCTGCTCAGTGTGTCAGCAGTGTTTTATCTGTGTCTTATTAAAACAGTTGTATTAGCAGTGCCGTCCAACTGTATATAGACATGTTCCTATATTGCTGGTATGTGCATGAACTGGCTAAAGAAGGACAGGAATGTTTAAACTGGCTGGAACAAAACCCATTACCACCACTTTTTGATTTACAGACTTATTGTACTGGAAACTGGTAAACTTTAGTGTGTAATCAGTCAGAGAACTGATGTCTGACTTCTGTGGTATCACATCTCTGAGATTCTCTATTTACTCTTTGCCAAGCTGTTTACTTCCCTCTGGTGTATTTGATCTTTTTGTTGGGTGGGTGGGTCAGGTGGGTAGATGTTTTGTCTGATTTCTTTATTTATTAATGAGTGTGAAACTTTATAAATTTTCTTTGACGTCAACACAATGTCCTTTAAAGCCCGGCTGAGCGGAAAGCTTGCAATTAGAGCCAGGCAAACACTAATGTGCATGCACACACTGAAACCGTGGGAGAAAATCTTTTGGCTGATGCACCAGGCAGAGCTATACCTGAGTCTGTGCTCCAGTCCATCTCCTCACAGGCCGGCACAGACACTTCAAGTCAAAGTTGATCAAAGTTGAACCCGACATGAGTATTGGTGACGTCACTCTCGAATGATTTAAATCGCTGCAAAATTTGAACTTCTGGTTCACAATTCGATACAGACATTCATTGTTTTCAGAGAACTTTGAACAATTCTTGGTGTCTCTCTGAATTTTCATACAAAACCCCATGAGATTGACATTTCTGACTGCATTTTACAACTTGTTAGACCCCTTTGAAATTTAGTACAGACATCTATGACTTTAAAACTAATAGTATTCCCCTCAGCCACAGCTGCACAGGCTTGTGCAGTAAGCACTGTTTAAGCCCTTTTAATAAGAATAGCAACAACGATGGGAAGCTACCAGTGAACATGATGCACAAAACCACCATCAGAGCTGGACCCACACACGTGTGCTGTGGGTGGGCAGTCCACTTAATTTAGTCCCCATCTAATGACTGCTGAGACGTCCATGTGCTCTTGATAGATTCCTGTTACTGAAAATGATGGTGCTCACGTCTCCCATAGTGAATGTTTCCTAGAAATGCTGCGTCCACATCACGTCTACTGTAACTGGCTTTTTTCCAGAGTTCCACTGTTAGTTCAAAGAAAGATATGCGGCCAGATGACTGGTCTCATTTAGTCAGGCCACGACCAAACCCACAGGTCCGATAAAAGGTTGGGAATTATCTGGTAAGTCTGTGGATCTTGAAAAAAATGCTGACCACAAGCTGGCCAGGATATTTCTTATGAATAAATGAAGATGTTTTGGTGTCAGTTAAAATGTTAAAAATAGCTGGTAAAATGAGGTTAGAACATTAGTATAATACTATCATGGTCACCAGCTTCACTTCCTGCTCCAAACCTCAGTTCCCTCATTGGAAACCTTTACCTGGATGTTCTGGACTCGTTCTGTGTTTGGGATTTTGGACACTCATTAAATTCAGATTTTGTGAGACTGAGCTTGTTCGGACTGACTCATCCCAGCTATTCTCCACCCACTATTATTGGCTGTCCTGCTGTCTTTCTCCCTTTAATTCTTCCCTTCTTGACAAGCGGAGGTCATCCTGCTCTGACGTCGTCCTGGTTATTCCTCCTACCTGAGAAACACACACACACCTTGCAGGCCCAGCCCTGCGATAACCTGTAAGCAAATAAGCCTCATATCCTCATTAAACTAATTACCTGTAAATCCAATGTAAACTCACCTTTTATCTCCTCTTTAGATCCGGGCTACTGGTCCATCTAGTGAGCCGGAGGAATCCCTGCAAGCTCTCACCACATTGATTCTATTGGCTTTTTGTCAACTTTTTCCCCATTAAATCTTTCATACACTAAGCGATTCGTCTCTAGCCATCTTTGGCTCCTCGTTATTTGATTAAAACTCACAAATACTGCTGAATAGAGGAATCCGTCTATTTCTAACGATGGCAAACATGCCCATTATAAATTTCATAACAAGTCACCCCTAGACAACAGCATATAAAAGGATGATGTGTCCCAAGGAACAATGTAATATGATTCCATTTAATTTCACTGTGTAACTATATTAACAGTTGTACACACTGTAAATTATTAGCTTGCTGATCTTTGTATGTGTCTTCATTGTTTTGTTTTTTATTATTGTTATAGTCATTTTCATTTTTTTTTTTTTTTTTTTTTTTTTTATGTTCCGCTGTTGTGGGACAGTGAAATCTGTTCTATGACTTATTGAGACCAAAGTCTGTCATGTCAACATGACTGGAGACAAACATGTTGCACTCCAGTGTGGCTCCACTACCCACAATGACCTCCACAATAAACAGAGTAGAATTATCACCTCTCTGACAGTTTCAACCAACATTGTAAAAGTAGAATTCATGGCAGAAGTGCTGTATTGGCTTGCATTAGATTGTGCAGGTGGTCATAATGTTACGCCTGATCGGTGTACGTGAGCGAACACATTACAAACCGGGCACGCTGGTTTACTCCCTCATGCAAACTCCACACAAACCAGGGACTTTCTAGCCACTTCACCATCTTGTTGCCCCCAGGACTGTCCTCCTGTGAAATACAAGAGTGTGGCGTTTCTATCGGCCGCAAGCAAAAATTGCAGCAGTAGTCAACATGAGATTGTGAAGTTGTTGGCGGGGGGGGGGGGGGGGGGGGTTGTGGAGGGTTCACAAAACACAGAACTTCCACATAAAATCCAGGGGCTCCAGTCCAGTGTGAGATGACTGTTGCTGTTGTTGTTGCCGCGGTCATGTGGAATCACTGCTTACGTCACAGCATGTGTCACATGAGGTCACGTTAAGGAAGTGCTGATAGTTAGAGCAGACTGCAACTTTTTTTAATAATCATTATTTAGTGGCCCGAACCAAATTACTGTGTGTGCACATTTCATATCCAACATTGTTGAGTGTTTAGAGCAAAAGACGATTATGAACCTGGTCCAATTTCGGCTTCACTGTAGGGAACAACATGTGCCATTTTGTAGTGCCATGTCAAAAGGGTGCAATTGAACAGATGCCATGCCCCCCTGGTGGGTGGATATGTTTCAACAAATAGTTCATTGAGTCAGCGGGTAGGTTCGAATGAGGTCTGTGGGTGTTAAGGTTTGAGCTAGTGCCAGCAGGTGATTAGCTTATATTAGCATAAAGGGTAAATGCATGACAGGTCTGAACACATTTAGAGGATATAAATAAAAAAAAAATAAAAATTATGTAGCACTTCAGTTGTTTGACTGAAAACCAATGATTCCCTCTTAGTTTTTTCATTCCATGCTTTCAGCTGTTTTTGTCCCACTCTCCCTTTCCAGATTTATTGTGTCTGCAGGGTTGTCTCTCCATCTTGCTGTGTGAAAAGCATTACAGTGAAACCCCTATCAGCATCAAGCATGTGGTGTATGCCAACCCTTGAAGCTCAAAGGAGGGAAACTAGTTGCACAAAACATACACCACTCACCCATAGCCCCAACTACGATGTGTTAGGACGTTACTCAGCATAGCATTCTAGAAAGTTATAGTAAGTATTTCAATAGTTTTATTGGAAAAGTGAGTCTTTCTCTATGTTACAGAGAATGTTGATGTGCACACAGACTCTGTCTTAAGATGCACGACGAGTCCCAGTCCCGTGCTCCACACATACAACGAATGATTATCAGTGTGCAGGCAGGGGTAGCAAAGTGCTACAAATGAATAGGATCTGTTGAGAACCCTTGTGGGCGGGATTGTAATCCTGCAAACCAATATTTTCTAAAGCAACCTGGCTTTCATAGAAGCCTCCAGGCTGTGCAATAACACCAGTCATGTTTGCTTTTGTTGCCATCTCTGCACCCAGACTCCAGCTGCAGAACACGCGTGAAAAAATAGCAGCCACTCATGCTGCAGAATATGAAAGAAGAGCCAAATGCTAACTGTAAAGGCCTAACGGGTTTGGTCACTGTCATGCTCCAGATAACCTTTTTCCATTAAAGTACAATTAAATGACACTGCAGGCACTGTTGTCCATGTCTTCTCCAATGAAAAGGTTTATAAGCTGAGAGGAACTAGGGGACTCGTTACCTCTCATTGCTTTTTATGAGTTTACATAGTGGCTAAGAAAACCAATTCTGTATGTTTTAATACAGGGTGAGTGGCAATAAAATTGATTATTGCCATATGGTAAACAGGCCCAAAAAAATAAGGTTGCAAGCATGCGTGTGTGTGTGTGTCTATGTGTGAGTCGGGCAGCTGTGGGAAACTGAGAAGTTGAACACTGTGGGAAGGTTATAATGGAGAGAGGGGATGTTGGGACGGAGCATTCTGTGCCCTGTGAGCTGGATTATGCAGATAAAGACCATGACCTTTAATCATCAATACTCATCCATCCAAACACACACACACACACACACACACACACACACACACACACACACACACACACACACACACACAGAGACAGTCCCCCACAATGGCGCTTTCTTGCAATACTCATCAAGAAACTCTTCTCTAATGCATTTATATAAAATCTTGCACATGAACATGTGTAAGGAGTGTGCGACGATTTGTGTGGTAAGACAGTCGGCTGAAAAGTTGCAGTATTTCTCTTTCCATAATACAGTAGGGCTGTGCACTGACAAGAATCTGGTGATATGATGCATAGCATGATGCAGGTATTGGGATCAAATTGAAACTGTCACTATATAAAGAACACACAGTCACATGCTCAGAATCTGAGTAAATATTTAATTTTCTTTTTATGCAATCTCAGTGGCAAAACAATGATCTAATCAGTTGGGGCTCACGTGTCACAAAGTTATCCATTATCTCTGGCAAAACTTTGCAAGTAATGTGTTATATTTAAACGGACTTTTTGGAGAATACGAAGTGATACTCAATTGTAAGGATTTTTCCACTCCTATAATACAGTATTTAAACTCATATTTATTTTAAGACTAATATGTCAAGAAATCAATTACAAATGATTGTATTTCATGAGCTATTCTAAAACTTGGTGTAAGGCCCTGGTCATAGAATATTTTACAGCAAAATCAATAATTTCAGTGGAAAATATCAACTAGTAATGACTTGTGCAGATGTTTTATGTGCAGCTCTGAGAAAATTACACCAAAATTGACCAAAATTGAGATGCCTTGACAGTTGACCCCGACTCTCAGGTCTGGCAAGTCAGTGCCCATAACAGAGGAAGCTATAATAGCTTATTAGCTACTCTTCACGATCCCCTTATTGTCTTCTGAGGAAACAGAAGAAAGTCACTGTCCTGTAAGTGAGCAAGTCAAGGTCATAATTTATTGTCAGCAAGCTCAATAACTTTACTTACCTCTTGAAATGTGAGCTATTGTGACTGACTAGCTTACCATTAAATTATCTTCATATAGATCAATGACAAATTTTATATATTATATATATATATATAAAATATTATTAATAATGTAGATATATTTAAAAAACAAATTTGAAACGATGTACCCTACTGTAGTAGCTACAAATGAATTTCTTACAGTTAATCCCAATAATAAGAATAATAATAATAACAATAAAGTTGTAGTTGCTTGTAAGTCCTACTTAAAAAAGGTCCCTATTAGTCCTAATCTTAAGACCTAGCAAGCCTTTACTATACACATAATCAGATGGCAAAAACAGAGACACATTTTGACATTGTGCCACTGCAGTGCGCTCGTGATACAGCACATTCCTCTGTTTTCTGCTGGCAGGGCTGAAGTCATGAATGTGATGTGCTTAAACATACACTCCTGCAAATACAGTATCTTTCTCAAGCCTCCTTGTCACTGATATGTACACTGCTGGTGGAGAGTGGCTCCAGACACAACTTCCCTCCCTTTGGACATTCTTATCTTGTAGCCTTTGTTTGCACTTATACTTGTTCCATATTACACTGTATGCACAAAGTCTCAGGGGGGCTGTAAGTGTGGAAGTTTAACAGCCCTAAATAGATGATTAGCGTAAAAATGCAGAAGTGTTCCACCTCAACTGAAGCAAAGAAATTGAAGTAATAGTTGTAGCCTACTTGAAGTAATAAAGGATGTGCTTTAAATGTACCTTTAAACGTTCATGCCTTGTTACTTTTAATTCATATTCAACAAATAAGCATCATTTCTGAGGTTTTAAAGTGAAAAATCATCGACATTGATTTCATTTCTTACCCTTAGACTCAAAACTATCATTGAAACTACAAAGATGTCTGTTCTGCAGAAACTTGATAAAAGATGAAGCTGAATTTTATTGTTTGATTGTTACTTTGTTTTATGAATGTGCATTAGCAAAGTGACCGTTAACTAAAGCTGTAAACTAAATGTAGTGCAGTAAAAAGTACAATAATTTCTTCTGAGTTTTAAAGAAGTCAATGTCAAAGTAACACAATTTAACAACAACAGTAAATTACAACACCTACCTCTAATTATTTCAAGGTTAGTAATGTAGAGGAAATGTTCTTAGGGACACACTCGTTGCTGAGAGGACATTAAAATGTTATGCAATGAACAAAGCAGCATATATACACTTTGTCACCGTTACACAACACACAACATGTGCAGTGTATGATGTACAGAGTAGCAATCAAGGGAGAATTGTTTGTCTGCTGATGTCAGTGTGTTTTGACAATAGCATAACCTCACGGTTAATGTTGTCATCTAAGCAACATAGCAACATGTATTTAGGAAACCTGATAACCCGATGTTTGTAGTAACCTGATTTCATAAATGTCAGGTAAACAAAAAAATCTAGTGTCAGTGTAGTTTGAGTTCGTTGGAGTCGTCAAATTCAGCTTCCCACATTTATTTTTTGTTACACAAATAATGTTAATTTACATATTTGGTTTCATTTAGTGCAAGAAAACTACGGTCCAACACCTAAAAGATGTTTTAATGTATGTTCATCTTTTTTCCCAGAACGTATCATCGTCTCTTTTGAGCTTTACATACAAAGTAGAAATACTTCCAACAAACCAGATGTCACCAGACCAAAACCAGGTTCAGCCCTGAAACTCTTTAGGATGCAGGATTCCCACCCTCTCTGTTGATCACTATGAAAGATGAAGCACATGTTTTCTTTGCTCGACAAGCCTCTTGTAAGAGGCTTCAGTCCGAACTCCACGGGCACTGAAGGTCTTTTGTAGCTCAAGATGATGACTGGGATCTAACCTCTGCTGATAACAGTGGCTGCTGGCGTCACCGTTAAAGATGTGTTTGGTACAATCATCCACCACATGGCACTTGTTTGTCAGTGGAAATAATAAGCCAATAGACAACGATCCCTTTTGTGAAATTAGGCTCTGTAAGCCCTAACATAAACACACCCACAAGCTCAACTAGCCTTGTGCCTGCAGTATAACATACCCACGGATGGCTCATCAAACACAGTTATAAAACAGATACAGTGTGTTGTACAGCTGTTTTATGATGACTCATGACAGCAGTGATGTTTCTAAAAGTAGGATTCTAAATTGAATAATAAATTAGGCCTATAATGCCAGTTCACCCCAAGTCACAAACAATAGAGTTTGTTGGACAGGGGTGGATTTGGTGATTTCAGGGGCAAGTCCCAAGAATATTATTAGTAATACAGATATAGCTGAATTTTCATGTTTGGTGTTTGAAGAAAGAAAGGAAACAAAGTATTGTTTAAAAATGTTGTTTTGTTTAAATGTTTAAAAATTTTTTACAAATTTTGTCCAAAGACAAATAAAAGATAACATTCGACTCCTTTGTGGTAAATATATTTTATACAAATGGCAGACACAGTACATAACGTTATGTACTGTGGGGTCAACGTATGGGGGCCAACATATTTTCATTTGTTGACCCCCATAAAGGGTGACTGCACCCTAAAGGCTGATTTTTACTATTACATTAATGGCTGTTACTGTTAATGTAAAATTCGGTTAAAGGTCAAGTGTCAGTCAACATTTACATGTTCCATGTTTTTGTTTAGGTTCTAAGTACAGCAGGGTCATACAAGGGATTTTGATGACCTGTGTCAAAAATTAAGTTTGCCAACCTTCTGTCACACAATCATTCTGCCCAAACAAATCCCCACGCCTTTATGGGGGGGGGGGGGGGATCCAGCTCAGGTAAGTAGCTCGATCACTGAACACCTCTCTTAGCCTGTTCTTTAAATATATTTCGAGTTATTGTTCATCTGCACTGTGAAGCATCGAGTTTTGAAGCCTTCGGCTGAATCAGAATAAAGATTAAAGATAGATAAAGATAAAGATATAAAAAATTTGCGATAAATTCTAAAGAACTCATCCTCCTGCTTTTGAAATTAGAAGGGAAATTGTTGCCATAACACTCCACCATGATTCCAAAATGAGGCAGTGTGATTCAGTTCAGAACCAGTTCTTTCTCGTCTACAAACTCTTCTCTACCATTATTTTCGTCTTTTCAATTCAATGTATTTACTCTGGGGACATTTCCTCTCAATTGTCAACGGATATGCCTACATTTTAAAGGACATGTTTGATCTAGGCAACAGCTGAAAAAGGGGTTGTTCTTCTTGGAGTGCTATAGAGCAGTGTTTTAATACATGTACTTGACCAAGGGCTGCTGTCTCTCTGCTAGAAGGTTGGAGGTTCGCATCCCCGACTGACCGTGGCCTTTCTGTGTGGAGATTCCATGCTGTTTCCTCCCACCGTCCAAAGACATGCATGCTAGGTTAATTGGAGACTCTGGTGAATCGGGGAAATTTCCTGTAGGTGTGAATGGTTGTCTGTCTGTGTACATCTCTTTGTGTTTACCCTGAGATAGACTGTGAGACCTGTCCAGCGTGTATCCCACTTCTCGCCCAATGACAGCCGGGACAGGCTCCAGCCCCCTCCGACCATGATACATCATGGGACATGAGGGTTTGCACTTTTTTCACGTCCTAGTTCATGAATCCTGTTTCAATCCCAAATAAAGGGGAGCAGATTTGTTTGGCTGTTGTCACAGGCACCGTTTTAACACTCACAGCGGAGCATTTATTACATAGCTGCAACCCCACAGACATGGCTACAGGACAGTAGTTAACAGAACTTAAGAAAACATTGTAATAGGGTGCATATGAAATTGAATGGCAATTGTCGCCACGGTCACAGAGCGTCCGGTGAGACATTACTTGTTCTGCACTTTGGAAAAGCAAAAAGAACAGCGATGGGTTCCAGAAGAAACTGATGTGTGAAGGACGCTTACGCAAACAGAGACTGAAGACTTGCTTGTAGGACCGAAGCTGTGATTAAAGAATTTACCCGCATGCGAGTTTCCTACGTCATGATCTGTTCCTTTTTTTCTGCCACACAATGAGCTGAAACACACAACAGGCCACAGTATCTTAAGTTGTGACACACATTTAAAATGTGTCAAATCTTGCATTAGCTAAAAGATCATATGATGGGCGATGATTGCACAGGGTACACAGGCCTTATTTGGGTTGTAACTGGGAAAGTGAGCAGACTAACTACAATATTTCAAATGAAACAAACTCACACAGTAAAACATAAGTGACAGGAATAAATATTAAAGCAACTGCCTCAGTTATTGTATAAATGAAATGTATTGTATTAAACGACTAAACAGGTAAATTTTTAAAATGCAAAAAATTTCAGTATTTTAAAAATATATTTAATGCACATTCAGCTAATACAAATGTCCCATTATCAGATATTAAAGTCAATTTTGAAGAATTTCCATGAATTGACATGTAAAGGGAGGCAAATCCCATAATAATAATGCACATTCTGCCAGTACAAATGTTTCTTTATCATCAGAAGTTACACACATGGTGAAGGTGTTTATAAACAAAATTATAATACAAATAACAAAGCATTACACTTGTGGCAAAGATGCATGTGCATTTCAATTCTAACTGTAAAAGAAAATTGGTGCCAATTTGCTAAAATGTGAATATTTATGGGTGAGTTTGAAACATTATGACAAAGGAGAAACAACAATCTAAAAAAAATATTTTGATTAATTATCATAATAAATATAGAAAAGCAAGCATTTCATCTGAAGAAGACAACTGGATCTGCTGAAGAATTATCCAGAGTGTATATTTGGATATTGTGCACACGTGTGTTCAGAATTCCTTCATGTCAGGTATTATCTATATTTATACAGCTTTTGTGTTGATCAGGTTAATTAAGAGGTTACACAGTGGAAACATTTGCCATTTCCAAAGCAGCTGCTATGTTTTTCCAGCTTCAAATTCAGATTCAAAGACTGATGACAGCCCAAAGAAAAGAGTGTATAGGAAGCGTTTATGTTTGTGTCTGGTGCTGTCTCTGATGTTCTTGTCCCTGTCCCTAGCAGCATAAGTGAGGAAAGGAACTTATACTACATATGATGTTGTCCATTACTTCAAATAGAATGGCTGTTATAATGAAAGTAAAGTGTTCGGGGAAAGTGAGGTAACAGAAAAGATGCTGAAGAGGCTTTAAGTGAATGTGAACAGAGAGGAGAACAAGTAACAAATCAGCATGAACTATAATAAACTCTCAACAGCTTCCTACAGTTTTTTATAAATTTGTCGCACCATTGCTGGAACCACATACTAAATAATACATAACAGGGTATTGATTGGAGTCACGAGAGAAGGAAGACACCGTTCATTCCTAAAGAACGTTTAACAACACAGCTAATTTTTTCTCTGTGTTGATAAAAACATTCAATGATTAAAATGATGAGCGCTTTTATCCAAAGCGCTTTACGATGTTGATTAGCACATGGTTTGTAGGATATCCTGTCTCCAACTATAAAATCATCCACCTACAGGTATTTACTGAGGGAGGAATAGCAAACTAAGAGTTACTGATTAATCACAAGTCATCATTTAGGTGTTGTCAGCTTCACTGGAACAGAAGAGAAAATAATACAAAGACTTAGACAAACACAATGAGAAACAATTCAAAGACGTTTACAAGGGCACCTGGTTGTGTATTTTATTTCAAATTTTAATAACTTTAATATTTTCATAGTTTGGTCATATTTTAACAATATGTTATGTTCCATGCATTTGCCCAAAATATATTCTAATAAATATACTTAATTTAATATCAACTCATTCAACTAATTAACAATTATCTTTCAATATTTAATATTTTTGTTTACTGACAATAATTTGCAAAATAAGCAGTAGCTGCAGTTGCCAGATAAGACTGGAGTCAAAAGTGTAGCTTTGTTTGAAGGTATATTGAATAGAAATTATAACGTAGCACAACATTTGAATACCTACACAACTTATCTGAAAGTACAGAAGTGAGTAATACATTTTTCATTAAAGTACAAATATACATTGTCTGGCCAAACAATGTCAAAAAAGCTTTTGATTGGTTAATTACTACACTCATCACCATGTCTCAGCTGGCACGTTTTTCCATCACAGGTTTATTTAATGGTGACCACGCTAGAATTCACTGGGCTCAAATTGTGAAAGTTCAGATCAGGGAGCATCATTTCCACACATGGATTAGCCACTTTAACCACAAAAAAAATCTTTGGGATGTGCTGAACAAGACTTTGCATAGTGGTACTACTCTCCCAACATTAATACAAGATCTGAAAGATGAATGCAACTCAGGATGGAAATAAATGTGACATTAAAGCTCATCGAAAGGACGCTGTGGCAAATACATGATGCGATCAAAGCTACGCTAAATATTAAAGCGTGCTATCTTTTTTTGGGCAGGTAGTGTAAATCCCTTATGTACAGTGCCATTTGATATTCATGTACACTAAATATAAAACTATTAATTGAATAAATTAATTAATTCAGTATATTTATTTTGCTTCACAGATGAGCTTGTGTGGTTTTAGATCATGAGAAGATCGTTTCTTCCTCCACATTTTTGCCTTTCCATCACTTGGGTAAAGGCTTATCTTGGTTTCATCAACCTTAAAACTTTGTTCCAGAACTCTGATGGTTCTTCTCAGCGTTGCTCAGTACAACAGTTGTTCCTATCCTTTCCAGAAAATTCCTTGTTTATGTACTGGATGTGCCGACTGTTTGTGAAATGCCTGTTTTTTTTTCTTCTCCACAATCTTAAAAGCTACAGTATCTGGTCTCTTATGTTGATGTATAATTTTCATGAATAAATTAAATGACCCAAAAATGCAAAATCCAAAATTAGTCAAAGTTTTGGATCAACAGTCTAACAGGACATGTCGCACATATTTGTCACGTTCCAGTACTTTTGCTCATTTAAAAGGTAGCTATCTGATACTATCGTCGCTATAAATGATCTGCACTTAGCGTTTTTCAACCTATTGGCACTCAAAGCGCTTCACACTGCTTCTCATTCACTCACACACACACACACCGATGGGGGAGCTGCTATGCAGCCGTCCAACACTCACTGGCAGCAACTAAGTTGGGGTTCAGTGTCTTTCTCAAGGACACTTCAACATGTGACAGGGATCAAACCAACAACTGCGGAATTGGTGGAAGACTGTGCCACAGACCTTTTGTTATTTGATATCTCATTGTAAATATTAATAAATAAAATCTTACCTTTAAATATTGATCTTAAACTCAAATGTCTTCTCTGTACAGCAAACACAGAATTTGAGGACTGTTTGTCTTTTTATTTCAACCAGATTTGCTGATTAGGAAGTGCTTTGAACTTAGTTATTCAGTCATTTAAGGTTAAGGTTCATAGTTAAATTCAAACTTTTTCATGGTCTCGTTGACGTCATGTGCTAGGCTATTGAAAATTACTCTATTATTCAATACACCTTGCAAAGAAAAGTGTCATTGCTGCAAATTCTATCCACCCCAAAAAACTTTTAGCATGACTGTTAAAAATGTACAGGCTTAAGTCCAATCTGAAACAAGACTGATCTGACTGTTTTAAGACTTGACAGGGCTTGTTCAGGCTTATAAAAAATATTATATCACTGTTTTCACAGACCCAAGAAGCCAACCTCAGTGAAACCCTTTGATTTATTTAAATGTAAATTTGTCTCACTCACTACAAAGTCAACGGCATATGCAATAAAATACACTACTACCTGTAAAATGCTTTGCCAAATGCTCTCAGTTTTGTATTGTAATGTCATTTTTTCTCACCATTACTCCACTTAGAGGATGCTCATCTGTTAACCCTTTAAGTGGAATTATTACCGCGTGGTTGACCTTTATTTTTTTTTTTGGCCGCTATTTTGCTGTAGTAAAAACTTTGAAAACCTATCTTTGGCTGTTTATCCTCATTAACCTCACTGAGCAGTGCATGTAACACTATGATTGACTGATTATATCCACTGGGTGGTTATGCTGTGAAGAAATATTGTTTGAAAGCTGTTGAAAAGAAAATTGGAATCGACTCTGTGCTGTACAGCTCATTTCTAGATACCCTAACAATCATATTTCAGTTGATTTGCATAAATCAGACAATAAAATGTATATCTATGATTCGTCAGAAAACAGCGTCAACCGCTCGGTTGAGCTGCCAGTGTAAGGAGGCAGTTTAAATAGCCTCGCTCAAGGTTAACTTCTCATTGTGTACCCACTGCTTGTCATTCAATTTTTAAGCTACACAGACATAAATATATCAAAATATTTGCCTACATGTAACCACATTACTCTTGATTCATATGTGTAAATATCTAAGCTGTGGCTTTTATACTTTTGGAGATATAGCTGTCTGAAGCCACCCATGCAGTTCTGGACTGCAGATTAGCGCCATTGATTTGACCAGTGAGCGCTGTTGTTAATCATATGATCATATCTCAAAAAACATCATACACCTTTAATATTTATATTGCGTGAATCTGTACGATTGTGTGTTGAAAATGATATTCTAAAATATACATTTTACACTAAATTGGCAGCTCAACCAGCTGGTTGACTTGCACATCTGCTTCCTGATTGACAAATGTGACAAATAAAACAGGAAATATTGCAGAACGTAAAGACAGCAACACAATTTCATTAATAAATATTGTTTTGCAAATGTATTTCTTAGTGTACAGCAAAACAAATACAATACAGATTCTCTGATCTTACCTAAAACACTTCAAGACACTGCTTATTGTAATTAATCCAGTCTAAAATTACAAAACATTTATAGGAACATTGCATGTGCATTTCAATTCTTTACGGAGAACAAGAGGCCCAGGTTGAAACAGATGCAGGTTAAGAGTTTAATTTCAAACGCGATCTCCCCCACAGAAAAAGTACACTGGTATAATACCTATTAGTAATTTCATCATTTTGTCAAAGTGGCACCCAGCGGAGGACCCTCACGCTCATTGTGGACTAAAATGCTAGCATCAACCTGAAGATGTACAAAAAGCTGCAGAATGACTAAGCACAGCACTATGTGGGACAGTCGGCACATGTGCCACAACGAGACAATTAAGTGGCTCAGACCCTTGAGTCATCGCCCACCCGCTGTACATCAAATCCATAACTAGAGCCGCCTGGTTTACATGGCTCTAAGATGCGTGTTATATTGTTTCTGTTTGAGTGATGTTGTGCGTCAGTGGATCAGCCTCCACCCCTGCACACACACACACACACATCCACACCCTCCCAAACTCACATCAGAAGGGCCTTTGATGAAAGCGTCTTATGTCATCAGTAATTGAATCTTCGCTCCTGTATCTTGTTCCGATATAAAGGCTTAGGAGGAGCAGATTATCTTCACACGCAAGACACACAAATCATCTGTTTCTCATGAAAAGCCCCTCGTCATGCAGGCCCAATTTTTCACATCCCTGCTGCTCTGTTTCTATTGATCCAAGAAAAACCATGCCACGAAAATCTTGCAGGAGCAGCATGTAGCAGAGGCTTTCTGCAGGGTTGTAAAGATAAGCAAGTTCGGAAAAAAAAAGGAAAGAAAAAAAGGTTTCTGTTCGAAATAAGACGAAACCTGTAAGGTGTTAACAGAATTTTATTATCATTAGCTGTTAATCTATGTATTATTATCCATGTGCATATACCGCATATAGTGCTACTGTCTTTATGCCCCTGTCATATTTATTATAGTAGCATTAACCACGGAAGAGAGAAGCATAAAGTAGCAGCAGGGGAGCAGATTATTATTCCATTCATTACATTTGACCTTGTATTATTAACATGTTTACACAGCTGTGATTATTTATCAGATGTTCATTCAACAACACTAAATACTAAGTTGGCTGCACCACTCAACACTTTGTCTACACACATGGAATTTTAGTCACTTTTTCCATCATCCATCTCATGAGCACCTGATGGAACAAATAGACTTGTAGTTTAATTAATTTCCAAGTGTTAAGTCACTGTCAGGAGAACTCAACATATTGCAAGGCTGAAAGCAGGAGACTTGTGATAACAGTTTATAGTGATGTGCCGCTCAATCGTATGGAAACGAGCTGCTCTGATTTATACATGTTGGTTTTGAACTGTGATTCTGCACAGGTACTTCTCTCATCATCAAAAAAAAAAAAAAAACCCCACCAGTTAAATGTAAAAATAAGCTGGTGTCAACCAGCGATTCACCAGTAACTGGAGTATTTATATGACAATACTTTAAACACAGTCACTGCACTCAGGTGATCTGCATTTGACTAATTCTGTGACTCCTTGCGCTGACTGACTGCACCGGGAATAATTTAGCTGCGTTAGTTCAAAGGAGACACTACTTATGCATTTAATTTGGATGACTTGGACATAATACGTAGATTTTTAAATTGACAATGATTCCATTTCATAACAATGAGTGTTTGTGTACATGTGTATGCGTGTGTGTCTCACTGCCAAGTTTATCCTGTGTCTGGTTTGTCTGTGTCAGTAAAAACAATGACAACATTACAACAGTGACCACAATGACAATAGTAAATATTTAATGTATGGTGTCAGTTTTTTAAAATATAATTATTGGAATTTTACAGTATCAGTTTTTCCCTAAATACAGTGAGACAGTTACAAAAACAAACTTCATAAAACACTTTTTTGCAAGGAATTTTTTTGCACGAGAGAACTACGGGATGAGGCTGTAGGCAAATGTATTTAACTGGCCCACTTCATTTTAAGGAGCAACTTGGAGCAGGGATGTCACAATGCCACAATAATGGCAGCCTGTAGCAATAGCATTGAAATTCCACTATTCTCAATTAAAAATCAACTATTGGAATATATATTTAATATATTTCAACATTAACTTTGATTCTCTTCAGCAACAAGAGCGTGATGGAGCCCTCACGTTATAAAAAAAGGAACAATGTTGTTCAAAATAAAACAATATTGTTACAAAAACATATTCATGAAAACGAATTTCTGATGTAGTGCTCAGCTGATGGAAATCTAAAAATATTTTGCAACTAACAAACTGCTGAGGTATGAGCCGGATACTGGGTAAACACATTACATATATATTTATTGAAAGGAAATCCTACAGGCTGCCGCTGCATGATGTGCTAACACAGACACACACTGCTTGGCTGACAGCGTAACAGTGACACCAAACACTAACATCAGTAGGCTTCACACTAATGTTACAGTCAGCCCCAAGTTCATCGTCCATCTGTTGTGAGCTATCACTTCCTTAGCATGAACAAGCTTCCGTTAGAGTTTGTGAACATTGTCTGTGGAACATGACTACAACAGTTACAGCTGACACGATTCACAAATGACATTACATTTTGTCCTTGGCCATCGGCCTTTTTCCAAAATGAACTACAAACGAGGTCTGACAGCAAATGTTTCCTTTTCATGGGATTCAAGCTCAACATAGGACAGAAAGGATTTATCAGTAGGTTAAACCCATAGGAAGTTAAGTTGATAACATTTAGATAAGATGTCAGTACGAAATTAACAACTAAATCTGTTTAATGTCAAACTACACTTGTAGCGATATGATGCTCAGAGTTTGACATTTTCAGTTCCAGAGAAATCCGCTGGCTATAACGACTGTTTGAGTTCATTTGGTTAGAAACTTTGACTTCTCTTTAAACGCTAATGTCTAAACAAACGTGTAACAATTGTACACTGTAAATTAGTTATTCAACCTTTTTTTTTTTTTTTTTTTTTAAATCATGCAAACTGATTGAAATTTAATTTACACAACTGAAAAGATAAGTGCACAGTACTTGAAAACTTACTTTAGGTGTAGTCATAATTCAGTATGAATTACTCAGTATTAACATTTTAAAAAACAAAATAACAAGCTTAAATGTTCTGAGTTCTAAACAGCACATTTAATTTGAGTTGTAACACTTCCTGTAACTTCAAATGCTTGAGTTCTTGCAGCTATCTGATTTGGCAAAAAGACCAAATAATAATTACTTATACCTACTTATTATATTCCAAACATCTATTATACATGACTTTCTATTTGTATCACAATTAGAGCGATGAAACTTAACCATATAATGGAAGTGAGGAGAGTTATTGGATTGTACAGTGTATTGCTATGTTTAAGGAAAGTTATAGTGGGAGGACAACTTTGTCAGACCAGGCTCTGACTTGGGTTGAAGTGCTGGGGACTTTGGTGTCTTGCATGCATTGCACTGACCCCCACCCTGTTTTGATGCTCTACAAAAATGCCAGGCTATCACTTGCCTTGGTAATAAACAATAACATTTGACGCATGAACATGTTTCAACCAAAACTATACATTATTACATTAATAAAGGTCGAATGAATTGCAGGCCTGATGTATTACACAGCTTTTAAGCTTTAGGTTCAGCTGAACATACACTGGCAGCACAGTGCACAGTATAGCGTTATGTCACTCTGTCCTATCAGTTTGAGCTCAGCGTGTCTGAGCCACGTCTCAGTCTGCTGTGCTGCACTGCTGAAACATAAATACATTACAGATTAAGAGTGATCCAACCGGAGGCTGAGCTACTCATCATCCCAGTTTCAGTCAATCATTTTGTGTATGAGGTGACAGTTTGGCGTAAGAACAATTTGTCCACCTGGTCAAGTGTTTTGCTGCCACAAAATGATTCCATTTGTAAGACAAATGTCCGTGTCAGTGGCACGTTCATTCTTACATAAGGTGGTTGTTAGCACTGAGGGATCAAAGGTTACTGAACAGTCCGTATGGTTTTTGTTTGAAAATATTAGATTAGGACACAGTGGCAAATTAAGGTTTTCCAGTTTTCCAGATCACCAGCCTTTTGTCAGCAGATTTAATTTAAGGAGGGCAGCAGTGCTGCACTTCACTCAGCCATAGAGTTAGTGATAAAGTGCTGTAATACTACAGTAATACTGCAGACACAGGAAACACAGTATTAAAAACCAACCCAAGTTGAAGACTTAGCAGAAAATACATTTGATGAAAATACACAAATGATTAATGGTTTAATCTTAATGTTTCGCATTGTTGCAGACAATATCAAATATCCGAACTAATAGGCCACATATAATGTCCCATCACGTTCAGCTGTGTAGAAGAGTTTGGTAAAATGTTGCACTGACATTCGTGGTTCCAAGTGAGACTCATACAAAATGTGAGATTATAGTGTGTAGAGTACTTTCTGGGTGCAGTTGTTGCCTGAACCAAATCACACACACGATCTAGGAGTCAGACTCATGTCTGTGTAATCAGTGGCCATCATCTGTTAGGGCCCAAGGAAAAAAATTGTGCATCGAAAAACCAATATGCTTAACATATGGAAAAACACACCACACCACACTGCACATAGCACAATAACTTACAGTAATACATCAGTAATTTAGTGAACTTGTCCAAATTTCTTTGCATCTAAATTCCATAACTTAGCATTCATAGCTTGACAGTTGGACACAGCTTTCATCAGTTTACTACAGAAACAGTAGAGTTAGCTGATTATTTGCAGCCTGCTAGCTAAGCAAATGTCAAAGTAAACAAAAAACTATGTTGTACATAGTTGAATTTCTGTCGGCCATTACTGACCTGAGGCCCCAAGCTGTGGCCTGCTGGCACGAAGCGCCTCTGTGTGTACGGTGGTTTGTACACTCACCATCCACCCTAACCACCAACTTGCAACTCCGTAAATACGTAAATGTAGCAAATATCATAAAACATCAGAACACAATTCAACAACTGATAACAATTCTGACAAAATGCATTTGCAGTTGCACAGAAACTGAATCAATTAAGCAGTGTACTTTTTGTATCTTAATGAATACATTTGCATCAAGACGTTTCCACCATGAGGGTGCACGGACATGCAAAAAGAAATAACTAGTAAACCTGCTTCTTTGAAAAGATAATTGTTGTAAACACGCAGTTATTCTTGGCAGAAAACACCCATTGATTTTGTTGTATAAATAATCCATGTCCAACAGCACATTCTTGGAAAGTAACACATAGTTGCAGAATATCAGTGAATCAGAAAAGTAGTTTGCTTTTCTAAAAACAGATGGATGGATACACATGGATGATTAGTTTTAAAATTGTTTGCGTATAAATGAGTAGTTTTTTTTAAACCGCGAGACTTGGACCCAAATGCAAGAACACTGGACACTGGTGGTGGTAGTGAACACATTCCAGAAGAGTTCTGGATTTTTAACCACAAACTAGAGAACTTAGGCCAAAGCTGTTCAAACCAAACAAAAAATCTATGGTAGAAAGCCAATGGTTTCTAGAAAAATGCTGCAGGAGGTGAAGGGTGTGGAGAACATGCCAAGGTAGACAATGGGAGGCAGGCTAAAAAAACTGGTGAGAAACAGGAAGTACAAAGCATGACACAATAAAAGCATGGCCAGACAATCATGAAATATTTAGAATTAACAATAATATCACTACCACGATCTGATCTAATCCAAAAAACATGATTTGCCTTTACTTCCAAAAGCTTAAATTAAAATTTTATTTAAAATGTGTGGTGACATTTAGTCAAATTACTTTCATTAATTGACACAACATTTTGATTTCGCTTCCATCCTACTCAAAAATGTCAAGAAATCTTACTTCAATTTTATTTGAGTAATTGTAACAAAATATTTTAAGTCAGAAGTAAAAATTTTAATTTAAAGACTCAACAGTCCACTAAGAATTTGTCACCTTAGTCAATGTCAACATGAAAACCTCTACATTTCATTCAAATAAAATAAATTGCATTCAAGAAGCTACTCTGCTCTGTGCAATAATTTGTTTTTGTGTCCCAAACTAATTAGTGAGTTGTGACATTTCCGATAAGGACTCAGTCTACAATTGTAGTATTTCAAGGTGACATCATCTAATAAAGATTACGTTGCACCCTGGGATTGACGGGGTCTTGCAGGCAAAATGACAGCAGTAAGAGAGTAACATTGATAAAAGACAGACTCCTCTGACCAAAAAATATTATCTAAGATGATGATGATGTAATGATGTTCTTTTCCCTTCTCTCCACATGCGTTGTCACGCTGCTGCGACATGAAAACACACACACACACACATACACACACTCAAAAAGTAAAAGTCAGAAAGCAGCATTTTCTGTCAATATACAGGTAAAACCTGTGTATCAGGCTTCCAAAATAAGTCGAGTTGGCAGGTTACTGCTGCATGAACATGTGGATTTCCAGTTACTTAAGTGCATGTATAACTAGAGAAAGCTGATTTCTCCGTGTACCCCAGTTTCTTAATTTCATGTAAGTTCTAACGCTCGGATAAGGTTCCTTACTTTGCAGCTCACTGTCATTCTGATCAGTAGTCAAAGAGATGACAATGGTTTGATGGTGATTTTCAGAAGAGCATTAGATGATGGACAAATTCACATGGAGCTGAACAAGCTATTTGGATCAGATTTTGCCTGTTGGACTGAAGTTTTGAAGAGAGCGGAGGCTGCTGACTGGCCTTCCAGTCCAGGGAAATATTTGGCAGATCAGATCATTGCAGCTACCAGAGAACACGAAGATCCATGACCTGAAAACTAAAGACAAATAAAGGTGGAAACATAAAAAACGTAGGGGAAACATAAAAGAACCTTTTTTTTTTTTTTTTGTCTTTATTTTGTCAGGTTTTTAAAGACTTTTACTGAACATGGAATTAAGTTTATTCTGCATGATGGTGACAGTCCTGCCACAAATGCCTTTTTTTGGTAAGTGGTGGTTGGGTTCGCTTACTGTCGTCTTGGATACAAAGATGTATATGTGGGTGGCCAAAAAGATTTCTGTTTGTGTAGTGGAAGCGTGGGCCTGCACTTCTGGGAATAAAAGAATAAGGACCACCTCTGACCATGAAGCAATTCCTGGCGGAAAATTATGAATGCAGCCAGTTCACACGTTTAAAATTTACCTGCACAATCTAATGAGGGACAAAACTGAACTGTTGATGATGGTCCTGTGTTGATGTCCAAGGGTCTGGGTTGAATAATATGAACAAATCTAGAGTGAAATGTCGTTCATTTATTTGACAAAGATGAAGCCATCAGTGTTCAACTCTTTAGAGATGTAATGAAACTCCACCCACATGTTTTAGTTCTTTGGATGGAGATATCAGTCGCGTTAACCTTGTGTCATGCAGCATGAACTAATAGTGATACTTAATGTTCACTCGGCATAGCAAAGTCATTTGGACCCATTCACTTAAATGATTTGGTTTTTTTTGGCTCTTCTCGTTTCTATTTCTGCGACATTTATGCTCTTCTAGCAGATCATTCATTTACACTGTTTGCTGAGGGAAGTGATGCAACTGGGCCCAAAGTTTTAGTAAACCAAAGGAGTAAAATAAGAACTTCCAGTGTCATTATGCTACAACTAAAGAGCTGAAGGAGAGTGACTCATGATGACCACTTTCAAAAATCAAAAATTTTATCCCAAATATTTTTTATGGATGTAGTGAGGGAGGACATGAAGTTAGTTGGTGTGAGTGAAGAGGATGCCGAGGACAGAGTTAGATGGAGGCACATGATTTGCTGTGGCGACTCCTGAAAGGGAACAGCCCAAAAGAAAAAGAAGATTTATTATAGTTTTGTTCAATTGCTAATATGGACTGGTCCAAACTAAAGTAAACAGTATAACATATCATTATATCTTAGTATAATATTTACAATGAAATGAAATAATAATCATAATGCATATCTGCAATTTCACAAATTACAATCACTAAAACTTTTTTTGCACAAGGAAATAACTATGCACAAAATATAGAAAAGGATTAAAAATTCTTTACAAATATAGAAAATAATAATTGAAGCAAATTGCTGAATTGCCAATTCATTCATTCTTGTTTACAAGTTGGGATTAAAGACGCGGGACAACAGTCATTGTGGCGTTAAGTAGCTGTGGCCTGATGGACATATATATTTTTATATAAATTTTCACCGATAAGTTTCATTTGGTTTCTACTTAATTATCACATTACTGTGTATTATCACAGTAGTATTTACAGTGTTCAGCTTTCCTGTGTTTAAAAACTATAGATAAAACTAAGAAATCTGATGCTGTGCTGGAACTTGCAGTACTTCTGTTTTTCCCTGAACGGGGAACACAGTACACGTGCTGTGCCACACTGAGTGTCTGATTTGGTCCGGTCTAGGTGCCCTGTAGGTCGCAGGAAGACCTTAGGATTTGTTTTTCACAGCGTTTCAACAGGCCATCTGAAAAAGTGCAGAGTGCAGCAGGGTTTGTTGTCTCTGGTAAAATCATCATGATCTATTGAGATATTGATAGATGTAATTTTTTATTTTGTCGTGCATTGTGAAATGACTGTAGAGTGGAAGTTGTGTTGTCTGCTATGTGTCATTTTAGGGCAGTGATTTGAAAATCTGACTAATCTGAGTAAACTGAGCCCAAGAGAAAATTTGCAATGTAGTATTTTATGTAGTCTATCATAAAATACTAACTTTAAAGACAAAACTTTATAATTTATTTAGGGCTCCTTGTTGTCAGTGTTTTTGTCACTGATTTTCTGAGGGAGAACTGTTGTTGTGTTCTGCTTGAATAAGCTTTTTTAGGGACTTGTATGAACTGCTTCAGTGGTTTGGCTGAGTTTTGGTGGTGAAATTAAATGTTTGGCCAAGAAGCATGTTGGTAATGCAGATTGTATGAAGATCTGCTCCTTGCAGACAAAAAAAAAATCAGGAACACAGCTTTTAGAACACTTCAAAATGAAAGTGGTAAACTTTCATTACACTGGGCAGGCGTATCAAAATATTTCAAACATTTAGGGATACTGGTACAAACTGTGCGGACGATAATCCAGAAATGGAAGAAATGTGGACACTTCCAAGAAGTAGAAGTGAGCAGGAAACCTGACAAAGTCCTCAGAAGCAACTGGAACAAAGCCCACATCACCGTAGTAAAGTGTAGTCTGCACAACAAACTAAAGTCATAGAAAGCAAGCTGAAAAAAAAAACCTGTAGAAGTTTTTTAAACTCTTCCTGACAACGTGTTACTTCTGATGATGAAGGAACACTTGTACTTGCTGTGCATTGCATATTATATTTAAAAACCATCTGTGTTATAATCATGTTGCCATTTCAGTGTAAGGGGATGCAAAGTTTTGCAGTCAACTATGAAACAGAATCTTTATTGTAATTGTTAAGTGAATTAGGCAAAGTCTCATATTGTTATTGTGGGATTTTTAGGCACAGAGGTTTTATAGTGTTCTCTAGGACAACCCCCCATTGTTTACTGTTCATCTTAGTGATGGCGTGTGGGAAGAAACTGTCCCTTTGTCTGGTTGTTTTGACCAGAAGCAAGGAGTTGGAACAGGTTGTGTGCAAGGGAGCGGGTGGAGTGGGGACTGGGGGGTGGGGGAGTCGGGTGTGCAGGGGTTTTTTTTTTATCTGCCCATTTCCTGGCTCTGGACTTGTACAGGTCCTGAATAGTGAGCCAGTGTTGTGTTGGGACTGTATTGACATATAATTCAGTATTATTAAGTGTTTAGAGTGTCACATCCAAGAGGTTTAAGGACCTTGCAGAGTTTGTACATCGCACTCATCTCTGCAGGGTTAAGCATGTTCGGCTCCACGTTAATCTGACTGTGCAGGACCAGTCGTTCGACCCCCCCTGTCTGTGTGTGGAATCATCACTGTGACAAATGAAGCCGATGATGCTTGTGTCATGTACAAATTTCATATGTTTGCATCTGATCGTGTGCTGGATGTAACTTTCCCCAGTTGGGGAGTTGAGGCTTTGGTTGATGTTGGATGTAGTGCAAAGTGCAGGAGGCTCAGCTTTACAATACGACACACACACACACACACACACACACACATGCCGTGATGTCTTTCAGGTGGGTCATAACCGGTCTCTCAAAGAACTTCATGACTACAAACGTCAGTGCGACCAGTCTGTACTCACCTAGTCATGTAATGGTGTATTTTTTTGGACCGGGTATAATTATAGCACACGTCAAAGGGACTGGGATCCTCGCAAAGGTCCAAAGATGTGTTTAAGTTCTATGTGAACTTGTCAACACAGACCTTGAGAAGCAGACCACACTCTCTGGCCTTCAAGACTTCCTGCTCTTTTGTCTGTGGAAAAGCTGACGCATATCCTTTTCATAGATCCATAATGAGGGTGGGGAATCAGCGGTAGGGTCGGTTGTTTGATGTCTGATGAGGAGCAGGTGCTGGGTGTGTGTTGTATTGTCATTCCTGCAGAACAATGCTGTCATGTCTTTAACTAATTGCAGACCCTCTGCAACGGTGGGGTTTCCTGTTGTTGGTGATGTCCTGCCAGCCTCTCCACAGCAGAGCAAGGCCATTCATTCATTCATGGCTTTCACCTGTTCAGTGTAGCTTCTATTAGCTGCTCTGTTGTCCTTTGTCAATGTGTTGATTTTTATATATTCACAGTATATTTACATATTTGCTTTTAAGAATTTTAAAGACATTTATGACATGTCAATTTTCAATACCACCTCTCTACATCTGGCCACTCACTATGTCCAGTGTTGACATTATTCCAGGTCCAACCGAGTGCTAAGTGGCAAAGAATACATCCGAAAGTAACAACACTTCACCATTTACCTTTTATAACTACGGTATAAACACAATCTACCACTATAGCGTTACACTCTAAAGTGTTTTAGTGTAAGTGTAAGTATTTGAACAGTTATAGTCCCCTGAAGTTGCTTCGAAAGATGAAGAAGAAACTTTGCACTACAAGATTTGCCCTTTGTACTGCAGACTTTGTCGTGCTTTGTTTAAGGATATAAAGGGCACGACTGAGATCAAGGGCAAGAATGGATCACAATGACAACAACGTTTGTTGACAAAAGAAACATAACTGGCTTGTTAAAGAAATGCGTGGGAGCTCAGGAAGAAAACATTGCATCAGTAGGGAGTGGAGCGGTGCCACCATGATTAAGATCACAATGGCTATGACTTTCAAATTACTAGGAAGATCCATTCTGTTATTTAATTATTTTTTAACATTTCTTTCTCTCGATACCTACTGGAGATATTATATAAGCAGCATGTTGGCAGTGGTTTTATTGTACAGTGGACTGTGTTGCATGTATGATGTAAAGGTGCCTCGTAATGGAGATGGGCCACAACTCGCATAAAAACATAAATTCAGTATATATACACTGACTATGTTAATTGTTTTTAAAAGTATCTCATACTTGCAGGGGGCCAGAATGTTTTTTTTTTTTTTACTTGCATGAGCGGAGGGATGGTGTTTCCCACAAAGTCCCTTGGTCAAGTTCTTGAAATGATTCTGTGTCTACATTTCTGAGCATTTTAAAAGAACACACTTACACTTTTATTAATATTATTCAAAGGTTGTCAAATGTAAAAAAAAAAAAAGCTCTAAACCTTTATAGGTGTTTTTGCATGAATGCATGTGAGATGGTGAAGCCAGAGAAATGCGGGATCTGAGTGACAGCGTAATAAAATAAGCAGGTCATGTCTGGAGGCAAATAAAGAATGACCTGTGATTTTTTTGATGGTGTCCAGGGACGACCAGCTGGGATTTAGCTTTGATGATGGATAATACAAAGTGTCACCACTTCAATCACAAACAATGAAAAATCTAGACATGACTGTCCAATGAAAAGCAAAACTCGGACACGAGGTGACCGGAGAGCGAAAATGACTCCTGAGATGCACAGAGCATTGCAGACAGCTGAGCCACAGACTGCCAGGCTGCAGTGTGCCACTTTGTCCCAGCTTCAGCCTCTCCCAGAATAACTGGGACAACATTAGAACATGCATAAGGTCATCTCATTTAATGCCAACGTTCAGATGTTTCCAACCTTGCTGTAACTTGCTGTTAAGGTCAGTGACGACATCTTGTTGCGTAAGCAGACGCTTGAAGACCTTCCACCACAGATATAGCAGCAGCATTTTATTCTTTCACCCTTTGCCGTTCATGACGTGTCAGGCTGATTAGGATTTGGACATATCTCATCATGCTCACTGCTAGAACAGTAGCACCAAAGGACATCTTCGATGTTATTGAACTTTGTCTTTTGGTTCTAGATTTAGTTCTAGTTTGGCTCGTACATGTACAAAAATGCCATTAAACTTCCCCTTGATTTCCATATATTAAAATATCTCTCTACTTCTAGCTAAAAAAATGCCTCCAGATAACTTCACTTGAAAGGAACCTTCAGTTCAGATGATGTCATCTAGTTGCTCACACTATGGAGTTTGTGATCATGGTCAACCTGCTTTTCCAGAGCTCCCACAGATGACGTCATCTGAACACCTAATGATGAAAAACTCCTTGATGATGTCATCTTTCCCTTTATGTAGCTCCGTAAGATTCATTGAACTCGGCTGTGAGCTGAATGGTTAACAGGCCAAACAACCTGTAAAGCCTGATCAATCTGATTGGCCCACTCTGAGTGAAGAACTGCTCTGCTGTGCTTCTCCTTTTGCTGATTAAACTCCCCATAAACATCACCTGTGAGCTGCCTCTTAACTTGCCTTACAATTTTGCGCCACGACACAGAGAAGAAGTTGAAAATTAGTTTAAATTTCTTTTTTAAACGCAGCAGAGGACCAAAACTCAAAGTGCGCTTTCATACCCCACCTCCTAAAGCTGGCTCAGTACCCTGTTATCGTGGACCAGACCTTCACATCATGGTTACAGAAATAAACTCAGAAGGTACCAGGGTCAGGGTCACAATCCACTTTCCAGGACAAGATCACGGTTTGGGTAAAAATAATTACTGCAACAACATGAATCAGTGCAACAAGAAAATAAGTCCTTTGAAATAAACGATAAACAGATGTCCTGCGTTTTTTCCTCCATCTTTTACTGGTGTTAGATTGGTTCAGTTTTGGAAGGTAAACTTGTGTTTTCATGCTCACGCTATACGCATGGTTCTGCTTATGTGCAAATACACATACAGATACAGTTTAGCACTCATTTTTACTCGTCCTTAATTTCTTAAACCTGTTTTGGCTTCTTTGCATGACCTCCGCCCCCATCAGCTATCACAAGATTTTGTCTTGGCATTGCTTACTTGAGTTTCTTGGAGTGCAGAATTGGAGCTCACACAACTGCTTCATTCAGTTCATGCCGACCTGGGATAAAAGCATTTGCCTGAAACACGCAGATGTTATGTTGGAAGCAGGGGAATTGAAAAGCTTTGCAAAGTAGAATCTGGACACTATGCATTTAGCTGTGTAAGCATTTCTTTTAAATTAAAACTACAAAATAATTTTTAGGAAAATATAATTAAATTATGAAAAAGTATCCATCCATCCATTGCAATTCAATGGCTATTAACAGCCCTACTCCACCTCATCGGCTGGCTCAGTAAGCTGTTACCATGCAGCAGACCTTGAATGATATGGTTACATTAATAAGCGCAGGGCCAATGAACACAGAGAAACAACCTGTCCTAGTTCAAATAGCAGAAAGTATCTGAATGGTATTAGTGCTTGACCTCAAAGACGATGTCAAGGTCTGAATAGCTGTGTCTCAACTTACGGGCCACATTCTTCGGAGGATTTCGTATTCATAAAGACATGGCCTTTGGAGACCAGACAGGTTAAACCAAAATGAGATGGATTGATCTACAGGTTTACGTACATTTGCATTGTTGAATTCCACAGGCTCTGACGCTGCCATATTGTTTTTTCAATGGCAGAAATATGTTGAGCTGCAAAGGATATTGCCCTTGGAGTCTTCAGGGAATAGCAGGCTGCATTCGTGGATCACATCTGAAATAGGACAGTCTTGTCATGATGGAGCGATACAGTTCTTAGTCAAATGCAGCCTCAGAAAGGAGACACAGCTAAAGTTTTAGCCCGTTCAGTGACCTCAAAATGATGTCAAACAGATAAGCTGGACTGAGCGTCCTTTGATGGACCTGCCCCGCACCCTCAACGATGAACGAACTGAATCACTGATCATCTCGTTTTGTCCCCCCTCCTCTGTTGTACTATGGTTTGTATTGATTGATTAAATCGTGAAGCCTTTGAGGTGTTTATGTGTTCAGTGACACTTGAATTGCACTTTTTATCCATTTGTCCATACTTTTCTTTGGTCTCACTCTCCTCGGTCTTTGTCTTACTTGCATTTATCATGCATCATGCACGGCCTTTGTTGGTTTACACTATTTTGCCTCACCAGCTATCAGCATTCACTTTTGTAAGTATTTAGTTTGAGTTTCTTGGAAGATATCTGTTGACTCAAAAGCATTTCAATCCTTAAGCAAAGTAAAAATAATAATAACACAATGTGGAAACACTGGTGAAAAGTGGTCGTCTACTCATCTTTCGCACTTTGAATGTCATCAGTTCATCAGGACCATAGATGTTGGTTAGCAGGACTCCATTTTCCAAAGCTGTTATCATGCACCACACCTTTGTTGCTGTGGTTCCAGTAATAAACACAGAGTGTTTGCAGTTAAGGCATGAATACTATTTATTATAAAAATAGTGTTTGGGGTAAAAGAATGACTTACATTACTTAGTAAAATATGAAAGTTGAGTCGCCCACCGTTTATTCCCATGCATTTGTTTTCTTGGCCTTATGGAACCTAAGCGTTATGATACATTTTAATTTTAGATTTGACTAAACCTATGTATTATTGTGACAGCTGAGTAAATTTACTCTGTCCCACAGTTTAGCACGTCTGACCTTTGGCAGAGAAACCTTTGTTTTCATTCTTAACTCCTGTATATGCTTCTGCTTTATAATATAAATACACCTTTGTAGTTTCTTGTTTTGCCTTCTCTTTTCCTTTCAGCCGTGACCTTTCTCAACTTACATAACATTCCCTGCTCATCAGCGATCACAGGATTGAGTTTTTGCACTGCATACTTGATATTTCTTGGAATTGCACAGGGAACCGGAGCTTAAGCAACAGTGGTTCCTCCACTGTTTGTAAACATGCAGCAAATGTGTGAATATTACGGAAGAATCATCGATTACTCCAAGTTTTTCTACACATTTTTATGGATCAACTTTGCACTTAAGTGTCCGTGGATCACAAACGTCTCTCCCAATTTTTTTGGTGCAGGATGCTACAACTTTCAGTTAATACTGTTTCATGGTAAAGTTGCATAATGCTCATCAATGGCCAGTAAGGCAGCAGAGTAGAGCAGGGCGGGTAGACGGAGGCTGGTGGAGCAGAGTGGACTGATCTGCAGACCTGTGCTACAGCACCAGCTTCAGCTGGATATTTTAACTGAGTAAATGTACTTTTCCACTGCTGGGTTAAATCTAATGAAAACACGAGCACATACTGTGCCAAACCACACATCAGACACAAAACTCAATATTTGTCTTAAGATGGAACTAACACATTCCACGGTTATCTGGTATTTTTAATATTTGTTCAGATATCATTTTTATATTCTTTGGGAACTTTGGGAACCTCAAATATCATCTTTATATTCTACTATGAGATATCTTGTATATATTTATATACAAGATATAAATATTTTTCATGATGCAACACGATTTTTGTTAATTGTTCTCGGCCTCTTTCCCATTGTCAGGACATTCTCAAATAAAAATGTAATTAAATAATAATAAATAAAAATGAATTTGTACTCTGGTTTGGGACACCAGCAAATACATACTGTAATGTCTGCACAATTATTATTTAAGACTCTGGCTGTGGCTCAGGAGGTAGAGGGGTTTGTCATTTAAACCCATGGTCAGCGGTTTGATCCCTACATGTGTCCAAGTTCCTCCTGGTACAGGTTCCTTCACTGTAAGATTCTTTGGATTGGATTTGCCAAATGGGACATGCTGTGGCCCAGGAGGAAGGGCAAGTTGCCGACCAACCACAGGGTCACCGGTTCAATGCCCAGCTCACCAGGTCCACATGTCGAAGTGTTTTTGGTACAAAAGTCGATGTTTTTGACACATGTAACAGTGATAACTCCTTGTGATTTTATTTAAATCTCATACATCATGATCATTTTGCACTTTATCAAGTGTCAGAGTGCTGCTGTTCTCCCTCACACTCGGGAAAAACACACATTTTACTATGAGCAAGCAGAGACAATGATCCATATTAATAAGCACTGTAATTATGTATTTCCACAATTAATGCGAAGAGGAGCAGAGCACAGAGTGTTACTGATTAGTTGGAGGGCAGTGTTACAGCACACTGACTGCTTTGTGTCCCTGACTCCTCACACACTTTGTAGCTCACACAGCAAGATAAAGCAGGATGTTCTATGTCTCCCTGTTTGTGTGTGTGTGTGTGTCTGTGTGTGTAAATGGTCAGGATACATTATACAGGATTATTGCTGATAGTGAGCAGCTGGGACGTCATAGAAAGAGAGAGTGTGAGTGAGAAAGTACTGGACACTGTGTTTTTGCTCTGGGGAAAAGGTCGAACTTGTAAACTCAGGTTCAAATAACACAGCATTAAAACCTGAGTGAGCACAAAGTGTGCGCCATGTTTAGAGCTGCAGGCCGCAACAATTCTGCTGGGTGCTGTGTGTTTGTGTGTGTGAGTGGATAGGGAAAAGGGTGGAGGGGTGGGTGGGGGTGTGGGGGGGTTGTTGTGTAGCCTGTTATAAAAATGTATGAGTAGGATCAAAATTGGAAATGATAATTTCGGTGTTGAAGAGGTTTAATCTGTCAGTTCATGCTACAAACGTCGACATGGTGATGTAACAGCTCATCATGTTTTTATTGCGGCTGTAAAATATGTGTGCGCGTGTGTGTGTGTGTGTGAAGATGAATATTCACACAAATGAACAATTTGTAGTCAAGGCCGGACCCTTCATTTCTCATTTTAATAGCGATGAATGTGCTCATATCCATTCGTGGGAATTCATTGCAAGTTGCGATTTGTTTTATTTTGCTTACTGTGATGCAAATATGTCGTTTTTAACCCGTGGGGACACCGATATGATGGTTTCATGTCTCTGTAAACACAGACTTCCTGTTTAAGCCTTACTTGCTCTGAACACTTGAATAAAGGCCCTTTTCTTTTAAATTCATGAGCATTTGTGCTGTTTGAATTCAGACGCTACAGACAAATCACAACGTGTCAGGAGTGAGTGAAGAACGCAAGGTAGAAGTTACTGTCGCTCATTGTGCAAACTAGTTGCATATTTTGAGCACGTGTGCAGAATTTTACATTAAATGCAGGTTTCTAGGTTTTTCGCTCATGTGAATGCTGATGTTTCTTCACACAGGTTCTGCACAGGTTCATGTTGCAGCGTGCACAGGGGCTCGTGTGCCTGCAACGCACACGGGCTCTGGGATACAACGGCAGAGAATGATCAAGGAATAAGAAGCAATGCAATGTAATTATTTGTTACTTTGTTTGTTTGTTTTTTATTATATTTTGAAAATTTTCTTTGCAAAATCCGACATTGACAATAAATATGTATTTACAATAAAAAAAAAATCATTGATTGCAACAAAACATTCAAGTGCACTTAGCCATTATAAAAACTATGACAAGATGTAAACAACATTATTTTTCCCAGCATTGCACCTCTGCAGCAATGAGTCTCTTTTCTCTCTGGCGTCTGTTAAAGGCATCACGTCAACAAAAACACATTTTACGCACTGATGCGCGAGTCTCACAAGGTCTGAAGCCACGTCACACACTGGGCTCTGACTGAACAAGCTAACATTCTCAAATGTCGCGTGGGCAGTTGTTTTTAGGCGAGTTTTTTTTTTTTTGTTTTGTTTTGTTTTGGGAGGACTCGTGTGTCCAGTCAATGTCCTTGGAAACGGCGCTGCGCCATGGCGCGCGGCGGCGGCCCCGCTGTCTCCACACTTTCCGTGTCAGTTTGAGCGCAGCCGGCCAAACAAGTTGCGTCTCAAGCCGACGCACCAGCTCTTTCTTCTTTTAAGGATTCGCGTTGAGCCTCGCGGTTTGCTTAACTGATCACACACCTCTCTTTGTCTTTACCCTGCCCGCCTCCTATCGCCTTCTCCTTGATGTACATGAGATCGCTGTGCACGCTGGGTCTGCGGGCGCACGGAGTGACCACACCGTACGCTTCCCCAGTGTCCTTCAGCTTCTTGTTCTTCAGAGACTTTCTCTGCAGCATGTCGCAGTACTGCACGGACACTTTGCGGTGAAGGTCGGGGCTCATTTCGTGAGGTAGTTTGGCCAAAGTAAAAAGAGTCTGAAACATCTTATCCACGTTCTCGTTGCGCTTGGCGGAGATCTCGAAGTACGCGCACTTCTCGTCTCCGGCCACCAGCTGGTCGATCTCCGCCTGCTGCACCTCCCGGTAAAACTCTCTGTCGCCCTTGTTCCCGCAGATGACCAGAGGCACGTCGATGTTCTCTTTGGTCTTGTTTTTCAGGCACGATTTGGTCTCGTAGATCTGCCGCTTGAGCCGCTGCACCTCCTGGAAGGAGTCTCGGTTGTCCAGGCTGAACACGAGGATGAACACATCACCTAGAGAGAGACAGAGAGACAGGAGCATGCTCTGGTTAATCTTTGCCTTTGAGCTCTGTACAGTGTTAGTGATGCAGCCTGGTGCAGCCTGCAGCCGTGAGCGCGTGGCTGTTGCATTTGCTGCACCAGGTTCTGACACAACGCGTTTATTCCATCGTGCACACAGTTGTACAGACGAGGACACATACCTGTCAGTATGGACAGTCTCCTCATGGCAGGGAAAGGGTGGTTCCCCGATGTATCCAGTATGTCCAGTTGATAAACGTCTCCCTTAATGCTGTACAGTTTCCTGTGAAAATCCTCGATGGTCGGTGTGTACTGCTCTTCAAACCTCCCGTTCAGAAACCGGGACACGATGGCCGTTTTCCCAACTTTAGTGGATCCCAATATCACCATCCTGTAGCAGTTCTTTGCTGGGATGTCAAAATCGCTCTCGGACGGGGACATTTTCTTAATCATGGTTAAACCTTGGTGCCTGCTCTCCCAAGGATGCGTGGGTAAGATCTTTAGCGTCAGCCGCTCGTCTGTTTTCTCTCTGAATGCGGTGCTGGAGTGTTGTATTTAAGCTCGCGGCGGGCCCCTCCCCCCCCGGTCTACGTCACATCTCAGCGAGTAGGTCCTCGGAGCTCGTCCGAGCTCCAGGGAAAGCGGACCGAAGTCCCACTGGTGCGTCAGTTTGTCATTACCAGTGAAGGCAGCGCTGGGAAAGTGGCAAGCGGTCCACGGTCCACGGTCCACAAGATCACTGTCGAGCTGTGTGACTGCAAAATAACTTCCGGCATGTTTGCTGGTTTGGAACACTGCGTTTAAAAAAAAAAAAAAAGTCGACCTTGGACAGCGGGTATGAGTTTTTCTAGACTCAGCAAACTGCTGAACGGCTGCGTTTGTGCTGCCAAATCCACATCCACAAAGCAGCCGTTTAGTGATGTTATACTTACATTGCAATAATCAGCACTGTATATTGTTTAAAGGGGATTTCTCGTACTTGTAAAAGTGAAAATATTTGCAAAATAACACATTGATACCTTTTTGTCTTATGGAAAACAGTTACAGTTATAGACACAGTCAATAATAATTCAGTGATTCACATCCTCAGCGTTGTGAGAAAGCGGCTGCAGTTACTGAAGTAACCAAAAGGGGGCACTCAGGGTTCGAGCGTCTCCACACGAACGGCACAGGATTAATGAAACAAAACAAAACCCTCAACCTTCATCTGTTTGTTGACTTCAAGAGCTTTTTTTTTTCTCTTTTATCACAGCTGGCAAATGCAAAAAGAATCGGAAAAATATGTAAATTGAAAAAGTCATTCATCTGTAATAAACAACAGTTTTTAAAGAAGAAAAATGTTTTGTGTCTTTGTGGGTGGAAGTGGGGGGAAAAAGCCTTTTTGCCACTAGCACTTCATAAAATCAGGAGTTTATGTAAACTGAAGGAGGAGGAGATAATGACTGAGTGAAACGGCAGAAACAAACATATTGATTCACAAATGATAACGATTCATTCAGTCAATGGTAAAGAATGACAAACTGACTGTCCAAAGTCTGAAACTCAGTTTCACACGGACATTATTGAGGCTGAAGTTGACATTTCTTAGCCAGCAGCTTGCAAAGCCACACAAACTGTGTACAGCAAGCTGGACTGATGCTAGGACTGCGTTGTCCCATTGCATGATGAGGCTCTTTGTCTCACCAAGGGAGCAATCACAGTCTTAACTGGAAGGTTTAGTCTGGCTCAGTTACTATGGTAACCTGCAGTATGGTGCACAGCTAAGTTGCTCAGGAGGAGCCGATCAAAACCTGCAGACGTGGTGGCTAATGACCTTTGACTTGCTCACAGAGGAAGGATGAAGCGTTTAGCTGGAAACTCTCTTCTCCTGTTTTATGCTGTAGTGATCTGAGCTCCAACACTTACACCACAGCTGGAGACTCGCCAAGATTCTTCAGGTGACACAGAAACATGGCCCATCTCTCCAAACTCAAAAACCCACAATGACAAATTGTATCCCTGTTTAAAACCCTGGATTCAGACCCTGTGCTGTACCACTCTCAGTTGTGGTCACATTCATTCCGTTTGTTCTAACATTTCTTCAGGTATGTTTCCAATTTCATTTCAATCAACCTGTGGTAAATTGATGTGTCAGGACATAGTTTAGAAATTCACAGACCTGTGAGCAGTAAATAAGGTCCCACAGTTTACACTGCATGTCAGAACTCACAGCTCCACAATAACAGACGTTGCTGAGGTACAGATCATTTCTAACACGCTGAATGTTCCCTGGAGCACGATGGCAAATAACCATGACTCTTCCTAAAGTTGGCCATCACACCAAACTGACTAAGTGGATTAATAAGAAGAATCTTGGTCAGGGAGGTGACTATGAGCCCAACAGTCACTTTAACAGAGACATTCAGGTTCTCTCCATGTCTCAGTAACACGGCATCAATAAGACCTTTTGGTGTAGAGTGGTTAGATAGAGGCCACGGCCTAACAACATTTAAACCTACTAATATCCGCGGAGAGACTGAAGAAAGCACGTTGAGATAATCTGCCTGTAGGACTTTGATAAACTACCTTAATACAGAGGTGAGAAACTAGACTTTTATTATTTATAGAGTGTCCAAGACCTTTAGAACCATGATTTCTCCTTCAGTGTGGCTCACTGAGTGCAGATTTCAGGATAAAATCAGCAATTTTATCCATTTAAAATAAGAAAATGCAAACAACAAAAGGTGTCTGAATTGTTCTCACCACTGAATGAATAAATAAATAAATAAATAACTTTATAAAGGTGTACCGCGGTGTCACCTCCTTGTTGAGGGACACCGTGATGTTCCATACATTCACTCCTGAAGAGCGTAGTGGAGGTTTGACTTTAATTACATTTTAAAAACAGGATTTAACTTGTAAGGGTGAATGTTTATTGTGTGGAATAATTTTTACTTGGCTTAATTATCTGGATGTTATAAAGAATAAATTCATTATTATTAATTAGATTCATAATTACAAACAGTTGATAAATGTACAAAAGTCTGGATTTTTGTGCCAAGCGAATTGACTGATTCCAAAATGACCCATGTGCTTGATAACAAAACACGCTGGTATTGGGCCACTCTGAGTGTGTGTGATCATCCAGGCGAATGCTTTCCTACTCGTTTTCTCACTGAAGGACATCGTCCTTGATTGTGATCGGCCGCTGAGATTCAAACTGTGGAATAATCAGTATGTGTGTGTGGCGGTGTGCCTCACCGAGTGGACGGACCCACTCGACCCACTTTGATTTTTGATTTAGTTTTTCCTGAGGCATCCTGCTCTGACACACATCATTCCCGCTGGGTGCTGGAGAGAAAAAAAAAAGCATGCTGACCTTGTGTGTACGATGACCTGGTCACTTGTGTGACTGTTGTTGCCCTATGAGTCATGACCCAGTGTTTTTCAAATATGTGCCTCTTGGAGCAGCTGTGGTGCAAGGAAAATTGCATGTTCTAGTGTGTGAGAATATGTAGTGTTACCAGTGTATTTACCCACTGTAACCTATCTACCTCCTCACTAGCAGGCAGAGAAAAGCCATGAACATCATCCAATGATTTACACTAAACTACACAAACTTTAAGAGCAAGGAGGTTTTTCAAGTTTCAAAAAGGTTTTCCCCATTTATTTCACCTTGGACGATACAGTGAGAAAAAGAATGGGGCTACAAATGAACAGTGGAGTCAAAAGAACCATCGTCAGCACAACCTACAGACTCCACCCTTCTGGAGATATAAGTAGACTTTCAGCACAAGTGCATAATAAGTAATCAGGGAGAAGAGCTCATTAAGCATGTGACACTAATGGATGTAACGAACATAATACTGTAGAAAAACTTCTGATTAGTCTTGTGTGGCTTTTATTCAGCTCTCTTCATTTGTCAGAGCTCAAATGCAAAAGAAGTAAAACAAAAGACAAAGCAGGTCTGGGCAGTGTTTTAAGATCGGCTGGCTGATGGATAATGACACTGTGAGGAAGGCCTGATGTACCGAAGAGCAGCAGTGGAGCAGGAGATGCAGAGGAAGAGTGGAAAAACAAATGGTGCAGACACTGAGCAAATATGACTTCTGCCCAGCAGCTCATAAAAGACAGTGACAGATGCACGTTTAATTTAGTGTGAAGTGGGGTCGAAAAACTGGCATCAGACTGCCTTCACATACGGTTTCAGCAGGACCCTTGTAATTAGAGAGAGAACAAAATGCAAAAGGCAGTGTGTGTGATTTCTACACCTCCACAGGGGGTTACACAGGGGGTTGCAGTGCTATGGAAATTGCACTTTGGTTTACACTTGCAATCAGGAAGCACCAGAACAAAATACATGCTGTCACTTGTTAAACTGCCAGGTTGTGAGCGGATTAACTGTAGGTGGCTGCAAGCAATCAGTCGCATTCATAAATTCAACATGTATCAAAAACATGTTCCATTTACACTAAACTACACAAACTTTAAGAGGCAAGGAGGTTTTTCAAGTTTCAAAAAGGTTTTCCCCATTTATTTCACCTTGGACGATACAGTGAGAAAAGCAATGCGGCTAGAAATGAACAGTGGAGTCAAAAGAACCATCGTCAGCACAACTTACAGACTCCGCGCTTCTGGAGATATAAGTAGACTTTCAGCACAGACCAATCAGGACAGGAGAAGCCCGGAGCATAAGGTGTTTCACATGAACGCAAATTAACACTGGCTGCATGTCTGTGTGTATGCAGCACTCATAGGTCTCCGAATACGAGCTTTACATTCTGTGTGCACGTTTACAAAAAAAAAAAAAAAGACCCTCGAAGTAGCACTGTGCTAAGTGTCCTGACTCACGCAAATGAAGAATAATGATGGTGATTTCTGTCACATCCCACATCGGCCAGTTAGAAGCAGATATGTAAAGTGCTGCCCTGTGGTGGTTCCATTAAGTAATCTTCGTTTCTTGAGATGCAAAACAACCAGTGCTGTGAACCCTGACTCATTCTTTTATTACATAAAAAAGAGCTCATTAGCATAGTGTACATGACCAGGTACAGTCATGTAGTCCGGTGTGCAGTATAAAGTTTTCAGATTGTCTGATTGTACAAGGACTCATACTTCTTTATGTATATCATAAAATATGTGTACAACTAAAAACTAGTATTTGGCTCAACAAAAACATTTGGTGAAATTAAGTAGACTAGATAAAATACATTGCAAAGAGGGAATTAATGTTTCTTCTAGAAATTAATGCATTTTTTTATTTACCATCCACTTAGTTATTTGCATTATTATAATATATAAAATTGCTAATTGCTCTAATTAGTTTTTCCATAGAAGAAAAAACACACTTTCCCTCCCAAATTTCACAAAGGCCGCTTTTTTAACCTTATGCACTGACACAAGGCAAGGAAGGTCCGATTACATGGCTAAATACTTTTTAGTGTTTTTAGTCTCATTTGTTTACAGTCGGGAACAGCTGTTCGGGCTGCGGCAGACCAGCACCGTTAATTAAAATTTAGTTTGGATTTTACACACCGTGGACCAAATAACGGAGGGGTGGAATGTGACATCATACACTCAGTTGAAGCCAGACCCGACATCCTGGCACCCTCTTAAGGATCTCTGTTCTCTTTAATCATGCAACCCTCTCAAAGACCCTCCCCACCATCACACAGTATGTGGGTTGTCACACCAAAGGGGAGAAGACACTGGACCTGATGTACTCAAATGTCAACCCCCCCACACAATTTCAGTCAGAGACAAACAAGTGCTCCACAGGACTCCACACATCTTTTCTCCCAAATGGACAGTTAGTATTGCTTTTATTTTGTTTATTTTTACTCCTCTAGCTGGGCTTTTTCTTACTTATTGATCAGTAGTTTGCATTTGTTGTCTTGGTTTGGTAGATGTCTTTTGTCATGTGGAGAGCAACTGTAACAAGGCAACACAATTTCCCTATGGTATCAATAAAGTTGTTGAATGTTAAATATGACCTTGCTGCTCCAATACGTCCAAAGTGGATTGTACATATTAAGTTGGACTATTAATGTTTTGCTGAATATCCTTCGCCACTGTATCTTAGCATCCGTCGCTGAATCTTTCCATCCTCCCTGGTGATGTTGTCCCAGAATGTGACCACATTTACTCTCAGCTGTTCCCTGTTTTAGGACCTTGAGTGGGGTTTTTAACCTGTTCTTCAGCAGGTGGAATGCAACTAAAATCAGACTGAGATCAGGCGATTGATTCAGCAGGTTAAGGTTATTCCATCTCCTCCCTCTTTGGAGAGGCAGGTAGTTTGGTTTCTTTGGCTACATGCTACGTGTTGTTGCTGGATAAGGACGTGTCATCCAGTGAACTCTGATACATTGAGCAAGGCACTGAACCCCAACTTAGTTGCTCCCGGTGAGTGTTGGCCAGCTGCATAGCAGCTCCCCCATTTGTGTATGAGTGTGTGTGTGAATGGGTGAATAATAAGCAGTGTAAAGCGCTTTGAGTGCCAATAGGTAGAAAAGCGCTATATAAGTGCAGAACATTTTGCTGTAGGTGTGACAGAGGAGTTCAAGGTTGAGGTGGGTCTGCATCAAGGATCAGCTCTGAGCCCCTTCTTGTTTGCTCTGGTGATGGACAGACTGACAGATGAGGTAAGACAGGAATCTCCATGGACTATGATGTTTGCAGATGACATTGTGATTTGAGAGCAGGGAGCAGGTGGAGGAAAATCTAGAGAGGTGGAGGTCTGCTCTGGAAAACAGAGGAATGAAGCTTAGCCACAGCAAGACAGAATACATGTGTGTGAATGAGAGGGACCCAGGTGGAATGGTGAGGTTACAGGGAGCAGAGGTGAAGAAGGTGCAGGACTTTAAGTACTTAGGGTCAACGGTTCAGAGCAACAGAGAGTGTAGAAAAGAGGTGAAGAGGCGAGTGCAGGCAGGTTGGAACGGGTGGAGAAAAGTGTCAGGTGTGTTGTGTGATAAAAGAGTATCAGCGAGAATGAAAGGAAAGATGTTCAAGACAGTGGTGAGACCAGAGATGTTGTTCTGCTTAGAGACAGTGGCACTGAAGAAAAGACAGGAGGCAGAGCTGGAGGTAGCAGAGCTTAAGATGTTGAGGTTCTCTTTTGGAGGGACGAGGATGGACAGGATCAGGAATGAGGACATCAGAGGGGCTGTGTAAACTGCTCAGAGTGGCCATGCTGAACCTGCTTCTCCATGACATTAAGATCACCAGTGGTGATGTCGATGATCGCTGTAGGAGCTGGGAGGGGGTTTTTGCCTAGCTTGGCATTATTCCTGGGAGCTGTAACTGTTTAATATTTACTTATCATAACCAACAGTTTATTCCTCCATCTGCTGGTTCTGTAAAACATCTGTGATGGCAGTTTGAACTTAATGGTGCTGACAACAGATGAGGACTCCACATAGCTGAGTCTTTTAAGGCATGAAAATGGACCACAACTACAAGTAAAACATGATTCATGTACATACATAGCAAATGAGTTACAACATGTTCATTTATGAGCTTTGGGGCTGTTGGTAAGTGCATTTTTTGTTTGGAGACAGACATTAGAGCGCTATTAGTGTTCTTATCTAATTCTCTGTAAGAAAGTAGATTAGATTGTTTTTAAAATATTAAACTTTATTATTACAGTTGGTCATAACCACATGAATCAGAAAAATGTAAAAGAAAAGGTAAAACTACATCAAAAACAGAAAATTTGCAGAACTTAGCCTTAGTATCCACACATTGGAGGTGGATTACGGACCAAGGCTGATGGTAAAAGTGTGTCTGTCCACATGACAGGACGGGAATCTTCAACCAAGAAACATCCGGGAGGGAGGGAGGCAATTAATCCTGCTTATGGTGCTGACTCCTCTCCTGATAGATCTGTTCAGTGAATGGTCTGTAAATACAGCAGAACAAACAAATCAGAGGACAATAAATCAGAGACTGGATCGCTGTACCACTCTGTGCCAGGGGTGCAACTGCGTGACGAACCGTATAAACGCTTGAATGGATGATAGGGAGATGCCTTGTGTCTCCACGTGTTCCTCCATTCTGTTGCACTTATCAAACTAACAACTGTACCAAAGAGCAGCACTTCCTTTCCTGGGGTTTAATTGGCCGAATTAGCTAAATAACAGCTCTGATAGATGAGAGAGAAAATATTTGAAGTATGAAGACAGAGTAACTGTTGTGCCGTTGTCAGTGAGTCCCCGTTTGTTTCCCAAGCAATTGGCAGCCGGACACTACACCAGTGAATCACTAGACAGACACATTTGTAAAGCGTGCAGCAGAACGAAGGATGCTCGATACCCTTTTTAAATATTTTCTTTGAACATCATGACTGTACTTTCGCGCCTAAGTTGGTATACTGGTATTGGTATATTTGCAGCTGGGGTACTTTAAGATAAAAAGTAAGTGGGTTCTATTGGATGCCACATGTAGACGGGGAAACATATACTGTATATATGAGCTACAGCCGCCTAGTCCCTCCTGGCTCCATTTTAAAGTGCCTTTGGGCAAGAAACTGGACCCTGCTTAGTTGCTCCAGGTGGGTCAGGGGAGCACATTAAAAGGCACCTGCTGGTGTGTGAGTGTGTGTAAAGTACTTTGGATGAAAGCACTATATACAGTAAGCAGACAAATATATTAGTATTGTGTTCTCAGAAAGGGCGGCATTCCAGCAACTACACTTGGTTACTCGTGCCTCTTAAACACTGCTGTAGGTTTAAAATGTCAGTGTTTCATACGTGCTTAGGTTATGTCTGATTCCCAACCAGATGATTCTGCAACAGCAGATTCAGGTGACATCATCACTATGGATGACAAAATATATTAAACAGAATACGAGAAGCCAGGGTACAAATTGCCAATTGCCTACTTATACTGTAATAATAGTGTTGTTGGAGGGTAAAATGTAGAATGGATAGTACTTATTCTATGTACTTAGAATAAAAAAAAAAACATTCTAAAATGTGGTCGGGACATCCAAAGGTGGAAATCCATATGCTGATGTTTGCTCTGTCTCTGTCACTGTCTGGAAGGTGGAGTAGCATCCTGCACAAACACCAATCTGGATGTTTGAATCATAAAGACAAAGAGATAACCATGTTTGTTATGTTCCATATCACACCCCAAATATGGTTAAAGGGAGGATGCAAGAGTGGAGGATCCTCTATTGCACTGTTGCATTATTTAGATATTTTGTATTTTTGATTAACATTTTTGTGTTAACATTGTATTTATATTCATGTCTGTAATGATTTGCCTAACACACGTGTGTGTGTGTGTGTGTGTATTGCTCTTCTGATCAATATGATGTATCTTTTTTAATGCAATCATTTAAGTAATTGCTGTGTAGCTCCCTGCATGTACTGTATCCCAGTGGTGCAATGTATTCTATCCAACTAGACACCTTGCTTTCATCGCGCAGGTTACCAAATGATATCATTTAGAACTGGTGCCAGCGGTGAAAGATAAATTTAGCATATGAATCCTTCCCCAGTCACAGTGTAGGGTAAAATCTGGCACCTGCCTTTCGTCTGATTCACAGGTTCAGGCTAAATTTTCTTTTCCATGGTTTTACGTGGCCCTGATGATGTGGCAATTCCTGGAGCGACATGACACCTCATGGTCTCATTCAAAAACCAAGCTATTAATGTGTGACATTTTCAGGAGAGCATGCTTCAGTTGCTGAGAAAGGGTAACCTCTCCTTTCCTTTTCATGTCTTCGATGGCTTTTTTATTTGCTGTTGCTGGAACATGGATCAGGGGATGTGAATAATAGGATGTGACGAGCTCAATGAAGTCGCTGATATTTGGATGATGTACACACATTTTTTTAATTCAGTGCTTTTAAAAATATTTTTTACTTCACTTTTTTAAATTTTCTTATGTACCAGAATGATACTACAGTTTGAATAATTATTTTTCTCATTATTCTACACTCAGTGCCCCATAATGACAAAGTGATAACAGAATCATAGAAATGCTGTAGATTTCTAAGAAAAAAAAATCACATGTTCATGAGTTTTCAGACCCTTTTCTCAGTACTTTGGGCGAAATTACAGCCTCGAGTTGTTTTGGTTATGATACCACAAGCGTTGCACACCTACATTGGGGGTTTTTCTGCCACTCTTCTTAGCAACACATCATCTCTCAAGCTCAGTCAGGTTGGATGGGGACTGTTGGTGGACAACCATTTTCGGGTCTCTCCAGAGATGTTCAAGAGGGTTCAGGTCAGGGTTCTCGCTGGGCCACTCTAGGACATTTACAGAATGGTCCCCAAACCACTGCTATGTTATCTTGGCTGTGTGCTTAGGATTGCTGTCATGTTGGAAGGTGAACCATCAGCCAAGCCTAAGGTCCTGAGCATTGTGGAATAGGTTTTCATTGAGGATTTCTCTGTACTTTATTATTCCATTGTCCCTGCTGCTGAAAAACATCCCCACATCATGAAGCTGCCACCACCATGCTTCACTGTAGGGATGGTATTGGGCATGTGATGAGTGGTGCCTGGTTAGACATAAAGTTTCGAATTGAGGCCAAACAGTTCAATCTTATTTTCATCAGACCAGAAAACTTGTTCACCACAGTCTGAGAGTTCTTCTTCTTTTCTACTAACTCCAAGCAGGCGTTTATGTGTTTGGACTGAGAAGAGGCTTCCGTCTTTCCACTCTGCCATAAAGCACAAAATTGGTAGAGGGCTGCACTACTGGTTCTCCTTCTGGAACTTTGTCTCTTCCCCACACCTTGGATTTCTGGAGCTAAGTCAGAATGACCATCAGCTTCTTGGTTGCCTTTCTTAGTAAGGCCCTTCTCCCCAGACTGCTCAGTGTGGCTGGGTGACCAGCTCTTGGAAGAGGCCTGGTCGTGCAAAACGTCTTCCATTTGAGAATTATGGTAGAGAGGTGCGTGCCTTTCCAGATCATGTCCCATCAATTTAATTTACCACAGGTGGACTCCAGTCAAGGTGTAAAAACATCTCAGGAATGATCCGGAGGGACCTGTGCTAAATTGTTTGCTAAGGAACAATGCTAAAGTGTTGTTTCAAAGAGCCTGAATACTTATGTACATGTGATATCCGTTTTTCCTTTTTAACAATTTTATAGACGTTTCTCAAATTCTGTTTTCACTTTGTCATTATGGGGTACGGATTGTAGATTATTGAGAAAAAGTGAATTTAAACGATTGTATCAGGCTGCAACATGTGAAGGGGGTCCCTTCGAATGCACTATGTGTGACATGTATAGGTCGGTCATCCTGAGACGTAATCTACAATTTGTTTAAGATTTTCTTAGAGTTTTAAAAATTGTTGTGACACAGTATGATGTGTTTAGGTACAATCGTGTCTAACTGTGCATCGTTGTTGTTAGTAGATTGCGGATTTTAATCATAAGCTGATATGCTGCTGTGCGACAGGTCCCTCTCACATCCAATGAATAGGACAGCTGCACAGGTACATGCATGTAGATACAAACACTCACACACCTGCACTGAAGATGAGAGAGCATCACACATACACACAGACACACACCATGGACTTGATGAGTAAGTGCAAATAGCAGCTGCTTCCATGCTGAGCTCTGCCTTGTTTGTGACGGCCTTATGTGGTAAAAGCATGTTGGTGTCTTTCTAGCTGTGTGGGTTTCTACACACCTGTGTGTGCGCGGACAGATGTCCAGAAGTAGGTCGCTCGTAACAGTTTTTCAGGTCTTATCTCGTAATGATTGTAGACAAGGAGGACGCGAAGGGACACGGGCTTTTAATGTGTGAGAACGTCCAGGTCAATTTCAACTTTTTGCACAGCTAATAAATGTTACCCCGAATAAATGGAGTTGATGTTTGAGAAGAAAACACAAGAACAGTAGGAAGGAAAGAACTAGTATTGTTTCTAAATGAACAATACGCATACCTGGTGGAGCTCTCACTATATTATCAAGTAACAACAATAGAACACGTATTAAAACTACAGTATGTAAGTTTTATCTTACTGAGATATAGGACATGTTATTTTATAATAGTCTGAAGAATAAAGTAATTAGTAAATTATAATTAGCTAAATACTGTTTTCATCTTTGCATAATGGGGGGGCCTGGCTCAATGGGTAGAGCACAGGATGCCAAAGCCCACGGTCCCAAGCCCAGATGAAATGGGACGGTTGCGCAGGAAGGTCACCTGGCGTAAAAACGCATGCCAAAATCAATATGCAGAACACGTTCTACTGTGGCGACCCCTGAAGAGACAAGCCAAAAGCCATTGATCTATTGATTTGGCTTGACTTTGTATAACTGAAAAAGCTGAAATTCGTGTATTATTACAAGGAGGAAACCTAATGTATTAGAATTCCCTAACTCAAGGTACAGGGACACTTAATTCAAGACAAAATGAAATGGCTTCAATATTCAATACTGGAAAAATGTTAATAATGGATGTCTATTCAGTGGTTACAGCAGGTCAGGCTTTTGATTTAGCTATGACCAGTGAATTCCAAGTATACAGAATTGCTACTTCTTTACCGTTTGGCTTTAGAGCAAATCATCTGACCCAAACAGCAGCCCTAAACCTAATTGAGCTAATAAAATTTGATGAAGGAGGAGTAATTGGTGCTGTACCTTTAGATTCATGTAAAGCTTTCGATGCAGTCAACCATGATATTCTTATTCTTAATTTACTCTCCCAATAAAACTTCACTTGTATGCTGGCATGGATTCTTTAACTTTAACAAACAGGATGCAGTGTGTTAAAATAAACGAGAGCTCCTCAAGGATCAGTGTCAGGCCCCCTTCTGTTTAATCTATATATCATTTTTCAATTTTCCACAACACTGATGTGGGAAGAGCCTTCAGATGTAAGCTGATGACATTATTGAATATACACAGGCAAAAACACCTGAGCTAGAGGCTGAGAAGTTAAACGCCATGTCGCATGTCATGACGCCGTGTCAGCATTGTGACTTTATGTGACCTACTTGGGGGAAATCAGGTAAAAAAGTAGCTATAGGTTAACTCTGGTGCAACACATCAAATGGAAACATTTTAAATTGCAAATGCTCTTTTTTTATTTAAATAAACTTTGCTAATCATAATAACCCAATCAGAACTGCTAGTTCCTCAGAGAATCTTTTTGGGTCCCATGTTGATTTAATTCTGTGTTAATGCTTAAAAACAATTGACAACAAGTTGGAATAAAACATTGCTCTTTATTGCAGATTTTCGTGATATGTTGGAAGAGATTGATCAATGATGTTTTGAGAATATATACACGTTATCTATCAAGAAAATAATCACATTGTCACAATAATTTTATAAGAAGAGGTAAAAAATTCTTCCAACTTTATGGGCAGTGTATAAATAATCAAACTGGCAATTGTACAAAGAGAATACAATATGTAATATCCATCAGTAGAATCTGGCCAGAATGATGATAATTTATTTTAGTCTCATTATGTTGACAACTGTGCACAGGACCCACAACAAAGAAAGACTTACCCCTCAAATCGTAAAGCCACTTTGTAAGCCACAGCTACTAGGGCAGTGAGAACAAGACCAACAGGACTGGCAGCACTAAGGACAGAGATGGGAGAGAACAAACAGTGGGATGGATACATCATACATTTTTTAAAACTATTTTTCAATTATGTTGAAATCAAAGTTAAACAATTAGTTAAAAATATCTAAAGGGTGTAAATAGAAGAGGCAAGAGAGGGAGAGAAATACATAAAGGCAAACAACAATTAGTATCTCTGTATCTTTGAACAAAAAGAGGAACAAAGAAATGTTTTTTTTTTTTAGAGTTAAAAAGAAGAAAATCCAAATTAAAAATGATAACTGTTTTAGCCTGGAGTTCAGCCTTGCAGAGAGAAACACACAAACACAGCTTATTCGACCTACATAGCTGCTCAGAAAGTAGCCCAGTGACACAGATTTATGAGGAGAAAACGCTAAAAACAACACTCGTCATACAGAGACACTTGCAGGTGAAGGTAATGCAGTGAGCATAAAAACCCTCCAGATCATCCCATGAGCTTATTTCTTCTAAATCTACCAAAACCATTTAATTTGGGTTAGAGAGACACAGTTTTTACAGAGCTTAGTGCACGTATCCTATTCGACTGTTACACAGCAGTGGTTCAGGTTTATTATTCATACTTACATTTCAAATAATCTATCAAAACCCCATTTCCAGAAAAGTTGAGACACTATGTAAAATCTAAGGCTGTTAGGTGACTGTAAAATATCACAAATATGACTAATGATATTTATATCCATAACTTATCTACGGAGCTACTGCTGTCCCCCCTCACCATGGAACACGAGTGATTAGTTTTGAAATTATCAGTAAAAACATGAACGTAAACCAGGTCAGTGATGACCTACAGTATACTGTAGAAACAGCGGAATGCTCCACGGGGGAAAAACCTGTGAGTGCTGGACTAAAGGAGTTGCCATATGGAGCTCGAGTATGACTAACAAAAAGCTATGCACATATTCAATATACTGTATACACAGTATGAGTTGGAGTCCCAACCGTGCAGCCTATGGTTTGTCCTTAACCAAAAGAAAGAAGCAGGATCCCATCAATGAAAACGACAGCACATTGCTGGGCAGCTAAACAAGAGCTGCTGATAAGACTTACATAACTGACCTAGTTAAACAGGCTCTATGGAGTCCAGGCAAATTTCGAGCCTTCTGGACATGTTCAACGACACTTACACATGAAGGCAACAGTAATATTTAAAGAACGACTTGCAGAATCTGAACATGAGACATTTAGATGGCAATTCCCCTCAAAATGCTTCAGCTTACGTGGGCTGCAAGGAAAATGTTCAACAAACCAGGACACGGCATGACGTGGTGGAAGGTTTTGGACTACCTGTGGTTCCCAAAAACATCTTTCACTTCTTTCAATTCTTTTAACTGCCTTGGACCTTTCTGCAGATCACGGGAGCCACAGAAAATAGGACAGCAGGTTGTACGCACTGTGTGCTCCCCAGTCAGTCTTAAAGGGCGACTTCACCAATTTTCAACTTTAGTTTAGGATTTAAATATACGTTAGTGCTTTTAAACTTCCCTTTGACTTCACTATATTAAAATACTCATCTGCTTCTAGCTGAAAACCTCCAGATGATATCACCCAGAGGAATTTTCCATCATTAGCAGTTCAGATGACAGCATCTGGGGGAGCTCTGGAAAAGCAGGTTGACCATGATGCCGTTTATGTACATGTACCACCCAAACTAGAACCAAGAGAAGCAAGTTCAAAATCAGTGAAAATCAGTGCCCTTTAAAATAAGAGGTCAGCTCTCAGCAGTCCCTCAAACATTAAACAGATTTGACATACAAATTTGTCACAATTGTGACAGACTTTCTTACACAAGTAAACATTTCGCAGACACTGTTATCCAAAGCTACAAGCATGTAGCACACACTAGGAGCAACTTGGGGTTCACCAGGAGTTGAACCACTGACCCTTTGGTTTGTAGATGAACACGTTCTTAACTGAGCTACAACTGAGGTTTAATCACTCAGTTATTCAGTACGCAGAAACTTTCAGGCCACAGTGTCCATCCTATTGCAAGCAGGAAGAAAACTGTCACATTTTTTTGAGCATCCCTCTCGTGCCTTTAAACATCGGCGTCAGCTCAGGAACAGCTGAGATCTTTGAAAATTCAACAGATGCTTTCAATTACTACCAATCTGACAAAAGACACCGTCTTCAGTGACACCCACAGATTGTGACACATCAATCTGACACCAAGATGAGTCAGTAGACCTTGTGCGGTCATACAAATTTACAACTGACCCATATTCCATGTCATAATTACAAATGACAAAATAAAAACCAAATGTTGGCTGCTTTGTTTTTACCAAACTGAAAAAAAGTAGATAATCTCTCTCCAGTGAAACAAATGTTTTTGTGCTGGACTTTCTTTTATGTGAACCATTATTTGATAAGATGAGCACAATCATATCAGCCACAGAGTAAGAACAGCGCTCAGAGACATCTGAACAAATGAATGCTGATGTCAGAATAGTGATATTATTTTTCTATTTTGTGCCATTGATCAGATTTTTGTTGGCTAAAAGTCTCAGTCTGGACGTTGTTTGTTAAATCTGTATGGAAATATGTGTCTATTATGCATTGCTGTTTGAATGAGTCAGACTGAAAACGCACATGTTCTAGAACTGTGTGGAAACCTCAGTATTTGGGAGAGAATGTTAAGCCCATAGGGACAGCAAAATCAAACAGACGTTACTGTAATTTTTTTTTGCACAGGACAGAATAATATGTGCTGATGATCCCGGAGCCAAATGTTGGCAACCTTTTCATTGAGGATTGATGCCAAATGTGCACAATTTGACAACAAAAGGGCAAAAAAATCCTCTGACACCTGTTGCAGATCCTAGAAATGGTGGAAATGTGACCCACATTCACAATAAAATGCCACGTAAAACGTAAACAGGATGCGACTGACACATCCTGCTGCTGAACCTGACGATATTTGCATGTACGACGTGCCAACTGGAGACAAGATGTTCGCTGCATAATATTCAGATTATTTAGGTCATATTGATCATCTCTGCACCATTCTTGATAACTGACATTGGTAGAGCTTATTGCTGGATAGTCCACAACCTGGGGAGAAGTGCTAGACTGCCGAGTCAGGTCACACGAGACCCCGGACAGACATTCACACTTGATCATGGCAGGAAGAAGCTGCAGAAAACAGCCAACTGTGAAGCCCAAGTGCACCCTCAACAACTCTCTCTTCCCTCAAATGTCACTGGCACTTATCTTCGGTTGGCAAATTGTTAGGTACACCTACAGTTGATAAATTATACAGTCTAACACAACAGTGCTGTAATAAATAATCCTTCATGAAGGAGGGGAAAAGCATAATAACAGAAGAACTTTCCTTCAATAGCGAAGATGATTTTATTGCTCTGTATGTCCTGGAGGAAGAAGTGCTTCCGTCAAACTGTACTGATATTAAAACGATGGGAGTTTACACATAAATGCAGGCATTGAGACTTTGGGGGATGCTCCTTTTACACCCAATCTTGATCCTCACACCTGTTACCAATTGACAGGTGAGAGGTCTTATCAACTTTTGTGTTAATGGTGTGTCACAAGCATCAAACTCAAAATTTCCTTATATTTAGAAGATTTTTATAAAGTTTGGCAGCAAAAACACTGAACAATGTCTTATCTTTGTACTTTTGTCAGTTAAAATTACTATTATTACAAATGGCAGATTTGAGCTTTTCTTGCATTTTGTGAAATAAAGGCCCAGTTACTGTATATATAATTGCTCTCTCTATGGAAAATTCTCCCGGCTGTATTTCTAATAGGAGCCTCAAACAGGAACAGATGCCACTGACCCATTTCACATCTAGTTACAAAACTCAATGTACTATGTGGCACATGACTCAAGCGTTGCATGTTAAGTACTGTGCCTTTGTAGAGTAATGTTTTTATCTACACAAACACACACATCTCACTGACATACAGTGAATGAGGTTCAATCCCATAATTTACTGTTGCCTGTTTTTATTTCTTAACAAGAAAAAGACAACCAATAGAGTCATTACACAAAACAATCAAAATAAATCAGACATTTGTAACAGTGTGTGAAGCTATGAGCAAATGACCGCTTCCAAGCACTGACCTAGTTTAGAGACAATCTAACCTAGAACCCTGAGTTCGAAAAAAAAAAAAAAAAAAAAAAATCTTCCTCATACACAAAAGACATATGAATGAATTTCATGTATTTTTAATGTCAAGACCTGGGTCATCTGTTTCCGACAGTTTGCAGAGAGCTGTTGGTATGCAGAATCAAATTAAAAACACAACTGAGGTGAGGAAAAACTGGAAAAATGAAAACCTGCCAAATGTCTGGCATACTCTACGCCTTTTTTAATATTTGAAAAAATGTAATGTAAATGTAACAGCGGCATCTTCATGTTCGACTGAATGTGCTAGAGACAACAATAGGCTTGTGTTAAATGTCCTGCCATGTGTAAAAAAAAAATGCGTCTGATCTGCTCACAAACAACCACTGAGAAGCTGCTCACAGAATTCATTGTCATTACTGCCCCCGTGTCATTGCTCTTTTTAGGTTGTACTGTACAATGGTTAATATTCTGCACTTGTGTAGCATTATTCCTAACTATTGGTACTTGGCACAACACGTTGTGTCTTGCTCGAGGGTGCATAAACATGCGACTGGAGGAGCCGGCAATCGACTCACCAACAAACAGCCCTGGGATTGGTCAATGTAATCTAAATATAAAAAATAACATTAATGCGGCTTTACGTCAAATGTCTCGATGTGTATGTGTGTAAATTGTGGCATATAGCGTAAACCAACCTAAAAGCAGCCATGGCACTGTCTGCCTTTCAAAGCGAAGCTACAACTAATCTAGTTATAATGTTCTGTGTATGTGATTTCTGTTGTTTACTACAGCGGGAGACTGGTGTTCACTAAATTGGGGTTTTAATGCAATGCCTTCTTCCAGGCAAACCCTAAAGAGGAATCAGGCCTGGGGAGAAGTGCTGCCTTGAAGAACTAATCCAATTTCGCTTGCTACTATTCCACAACCATAAACTTTATAGTCGGGTATGAGAAGGAGAATTAGAAGCACAATCATACACAGGTGGAAAAATGAAGCAAACACTCTTCCACTAGAAACTCATCCACACGGAAAAACAATTTATAACCAACCAAATGCTGGAGGAAGTTGAAAAAGAAGCTGAGACACAAGTAATAATTAGTAACTGACCTTGCGGCACAGGGCTGTTGCATTGTCAGGCAAAACCACTCAGACAACTCGACAGACAGTCGAATTTCAGGAGGTCTTAACAAGCCAGCAGCCAGGTCCTCTGTGTTGTTATTGTTCACTTTGAACATATTCACAAAGCTCGGGGAATGAACGGTGGTAGGTCAGAAAAGGGAGAGTGTTGAGGTCACAGCAGTGGGACACTTGGGCGAGGACACGCGGACATATTGCTGGCTAAAAAGATTTTAATGGATCCGCTTATGCACTTTGCAGGCTTATTAGAGATCATATCGGAGAACCTAAAATACCATGTGTCATGTTAGGAAAGGAATTTCAACTCGGGTTTGGATTCGGTATAATTTACTCATAATTGGAATAACCTTTGACAAATGAGGACCATAGGCAGCAGATAACATTTTCTGTGCTCTACTGATGATAAATTTTTTTTGGCATACACCAATATATAAGTAGGGCAGCAAGGTGGTGGAGTGGCTGCGGGATCGTTCCCTGGCCGGCTGCGGCCTTTCTGTGTGGAGTTTGCGTGTTCTGCCCGTGTTTGCCGGGGTTTCCTCCGGGTACTCAAGCTTCCTCCCACAGTTCAAAAATGTGCATGTTAGGTTATTTGGTGAATCCAAAGTTGCCCATAAGTCTGAATGTGATTGGTTTTCTATCTGTCCACGTCTCGCTGTGGCCCTGCAATAGACTGGCGATCTTGCTTCTTGCCAGATGACACCTGGTATAAGTTCCAGCCCTCCGCCCACAGTGTTCCCTCGCTAACCCACATAGGTGACAGATGATGGATAATGGATGGATAGTAGATAAGTATGTATGGAAGAATCCAGACCGCTCCAGTTTCACCTTGACTAATATTGTTTTTTCATGATTATCTGAGAAACATGAGTTCTTGGATGTTCAATTATAACATACTGATGACCCACATTAAAAATTGGAGCAAATAACATAAATTAATTGTGACGCCAGAGGAAAATGACCACTGTGGAAATAGGCTGTATAATGGAACTTTTTGTTTTAACAGTTTGAGAAGGACATTAGTAAAAACGTGTATTCAACCTCCCTCTTCAGCTATTATAATGCATAATGGGGACCAACAAGCTGGGAACAAAAAAACTAAAAGCAGCTTCAATTACTCACATGACCTGAGGGGTCCAATATTGCATCTGACATGTGCAACTCTCAGTTTGCCACGTTCTTGGATAAATGGATTCTAATTGTTGCCTTACATGACATCAGAGATGTACTAACGTGTATATTCACATGGTGTTGCTCTTATTAGAGTTTGGCCAAACAAAAATCCAGATGCTGAAGCGTATACATAGCTACTTTATACTGTAATCATGGTGCAGCAATGATAGCGATGAATACGTCCTTCGCCCTTGAAGCTGTCTTGAAGTATATTTAACTGTTTCAGGACAGAACTCTACCTGTTACACTCTTTCATGAATGGACAACAAGAGCAGTGCGGTTGAATGATGTAAAATTTCTCTCTGCTGCAGGCAAAATCACAAGTGGGACTGTTGTTTTCTCTTACTCAAGGATACTGCTCCATCCCACAATATCAACACATGATATTGGTCCACGGGGGGGCTGAAAGGCATTTTTCTCTGAACTATTATTCACTCGAAAACAACTCAACTGTCCCACTATGGACTGAAAAGCAAACACACATGGGCCAAAAAGCTAAATAGCTAGTATATGCATTTGCTACAATTCAGCTGTTAAGATCCTTAGGACTTTTGTATCATTGTATAAAAGCCCCGTTTTTATATCATTGGGGGGAAATTGATTGGCAGCTTTGGATGTAAAGGAACAGCTACTGCATGGTCTGTAAATGGAAGACCTACTATAAAGCCAACAACTAGTTTACAACTTTGTTTGGCCTGAAGTTACATGTGTTACATTCACACTACTAACAACCAACCTCTTTGCTTGTTACCTACTACAGTATAACTGGACAGCTGTGTTCTGACCCATCGGCCCACTCGATGACACGATTTGTTTCCATTCCACTAACGGGCTCAAATCCCAGCCTACGCTCAGTGCTAGCTCCCCAGGCGCCCCCCTGTGGCTGCCCACTGCTCCCCCAGGAGGATGGGTTAAATGAAAAGAATGAATTTCATTGTAACATTTCTGGGCAATATGTATATGTGCTCACTGACAATGGAGATTCTTCTTATTTTATTTTGGCTAGTAAATTTACTCTTTGACCTTCTGATTTGACTGAACTTTGTCACAGTATATTTGGAGGAAGTTGAGTTTATTCAGTGGCTAAAGTACAGCTGATAACGGCTAATCTGACTTGAGGTTGTTCAACATTAAATGATGAATTGAACTGAAGAGAGTTCACTCCGTTGGGTAAACTCACTAAAGTTACAAAATAAAGTGACATATTTTTTGGAGACAGAAACTTTCTATATTACAGTTTATTTTTATAACAATAAGAATTATGGTAACCATGATAAAGGTTAGTGATGAATTCAGCCCCTATAGCCGCAGGCAACTAGAATTTAAGAGATTCACTGAAACCGCAATGAGATATCTTTGTATGCTTTTGGTAAAATATTAGTTCAGGAGCCAGAGCTTGAAGTTCTTTACAAATTGTAAAAAAAAAAAATACATAAATAAATATATACAGTATCATTTGGCTGACTGTGTGACTAAATAGATGAGTCAACATAATATCTCAAGTTCAGTTAACTGAGTTAGTTTACTTATACACAAACTTCCAGCTTCCATTGAACTAAATAATAAACCCAAGTTTAGTTAAATCAATATTTCAAGGCAGCAGGTTAACTTTTGTTTGCAACATGAACAGTTTAGGGGCTCTAAGCTTTATCGTGTTTTCCCTATAGGCATGGAGGGCTGCCAACAAAACCCACCACCATCCCTACATTTAAAATTGTATTTTTAAATCTAGTGATGTTGTGTTTAATTCACTTACAAATGTCAGTGCCTGTCCTACATCCCCTTAACTCACTTTTTCACATTAAGAAAAAGAGCCAGCCACTGTCTTTGAATATATGTTGCTGACTTAATGCTGTGTGATTTGTCCGTTGCTTTCCCCACCTCCCCCCCCCCCCAGCTTGGTAAGAGTGAGAGCAGTGGAAGGGTGGGATATTGAGTGACTGAAGAAAGGGTGTGGTGTTAGTGAGAAAGAACTGCAAGAAAAAAAAAATTTAAACGATCTTTTCTGATTGTTATACAGCTGTTATCTTCCAAAACACAAAGAAATATATAACTGAAGTGTTCATTCATGTGATATGCAAGAATTCCCATGGTAATTTTTTATTTGTTGACTTCATAAATTTAAAAGAGAGTTTTTATATCATCAGCATAAACAGCTGGTTAGAAGAGGTACATGCCAGAGGGCTTTAATTAAGATTCCTGAGAATTATTTTATTATCATCTTATTAATACTCCCTCTTTACTTGACCTTTTTATGGAATATACCAACCAAAAGTGCTGTATGACAAAAAAGATTCTAGGGGAAATACTTCATCAGATCTTGTTTTCTACTTTTATCCTGGTTTTTGCTCTTAATCTAAAGGTTGGCTAGACACATCTGAAGAAAATATTAAAGCAAACAGAATGGTTGATCACCATGTGGACTACTACAACAAGGACAGATAACTTTTTTAATAAAAAACAACCAACATAAAAATAAGTAAATACAGAACATTTGTCTTTGTCTGTATGGGTTATTAAGAGTGGACTGATTTATTTTCTCATTTCAAATAGTCCTGAAATAAAGTCATCCATTTTTGCATTTCTGGTTCCCTCATCCTGAAGTCTATGGGCTTCTTGAATGGGTTTTTGGTGAAATGCGTGAAATTACGTGTCTTAAAAAGGCGATTGCTAAATGATACTATGGAAGATGTTGGTAACATTAAATACCGGAGATTCATCTACTCACTAATCTCTTTTTACTGCCTTGTTGAGTTTATATTGTAATGTGATTAGTATCTTTATCAGGTAACTAGAAGACGAGAGGCTTCTTTATAACAGGCAAGTGCACCATTGAAAGTTTAGTGTTTGTGACATTTAAGTCATGCAACTGTGGTGTATTTCCTTTATAGCCTGTCAAGTTTTTTATATTTTATTTTATACCTTATCACTTCTGGTAATTGTATTAAAGTAAAACATGAAAATATCAGAATTTTCTCCTTGTCACAGAGCTTATTTTCCTCAATAAACCAAATGCCAATGGAAAAAAAATCCCATAGACATTTTGCAGAGGAAACCAGGGGAAGGCAAATGTCCAGGTTGGCCAGCAAAACAATGTCTCTGAATGTTGGGAGCCAAACAGAGCTGTGTAGCTCATTGCTTATTAAATTGCACACGTTTTTTTGCTTCTTCATTTAAATTTCTTAAATCATATACAGAAATATTGTCACTGTATGAAAAGTACTGCTCTTTATAAAACAAAGTTTTTTTATGGTTCGTATTTGGAGGTGGACTATTTCAGAACTCCTCCTTCTGTTTGGGATTCTTTCTTTGGGTTGTGCTCCAGGTAAAAGCATATGGCATGCAATCACAAAAAGAAATGGCATCATCCAGCTATTTTAGCTCCAGTCCTATTTATTTAGCAGCAAAGGTTCAGCTCATGTTCATGTATTAGTTGAAGTGTATCTGCTAACGTGTGTCAGCTAATCTCTTGTCCAGGTCACACATAAAGTGGCCTAATGTGTGGGGGAGATTGTCTGGCACAGCAACGGATTTAGAAGAGTGTGAGGGGTGTGTGTGGGTGTCTGTTTAGAGAGTTTTTTTTCACACCGACATGCGTGTTCTTTGACTGAGTTTGAGAATATGACAAATCCTTCAGAATAACTGAAGTGTTCTCAGTCACAGCGAAGAATGTCTTTGTGGGCTTTGAGGACTTGAGTCACAGTTGCCAACATATCTTAAGCCTCTGAAGTCCAGGGTATATCTGGTCATTTTTGCATACTTTTGATTTCACCTTTACATTTCACCTTAAAACTATTAAAATCCCAATAGTTTTTTATGGGAAGCCAATGGAGAGAAGCTAGTGAAGGTGAAATATGATCTTTCTTGTTAGTTCCAGTCAGCTCTCTTGCTGCAGCAATTTTGGATTAATTGCAGGCTCTTTAGTAAGTTACTGGGGCATCCTGAAAGTAGGGACTTACAATAGTCCAACCTAGAGGTAACAAATGCATGGACCAGTTTTTCAGCATCACTTTGAGACAGGATGCTCCTAATGTTCCGTAGGTTCAAGAAGGCTGTTCTAGAGATTTGTTTTATATGTGAGCTAAAGGACAAATCGTGGTAAATTGGGTTTTCTCTATATATCTTTGTAGACTTTATTATGTAAAGTGCCTTGAGATGACATTGATGTTAATTAGCACTATAATAATAAAGTTAAATCTGAATGATTTAAACAACTTTGCAAGTATGCAGGTAGCCCGTTATAAAGACTGTAGCAGGATGACCATATACGCTGTAAATGGTACATGTGTCTCCCAACAGTTCACATGTCTTGATGTAGCTTCACATTGTCTATAACGTAATCTCATGGATGCACAGCTCCTCATGAACCTGTCTGAATAGAGGGATTTAAAAAAGTTTGGTGAAGCTGACGCGGAACATTTGTCTGAACAAATATGTAAATATTCTGCTTGGTAGATATTGTAATATTATGCACCTTAGAAATACACCATTCTCAGTTCAAAAGGGGTTTGTTTCACTGTAGAACAACAATAGGAAAAAGACTAGAGTAAGGACAGCAGAGCAGTTTGAAGCGGAGGCTGCTACTGTCTCGTAACTGAGTTTAAATAAAATAAAGGAAAACAGGAGGGTAGAGGTACAGTAGACAGAGACACTTGTGAATGAGAGATACAAAAGTGAGATGAGGTGATCATCAATCACAGAGGATACAGGGCTGAAAGTCAATTCAATTTAAATCAGAAAGGAAAAAGGGGCAAACTGAGTCACAACAAAAAGGACTATACAGGCAGTGATGCTAGAAATGGATCCCACAGCCTTGTGTGACAGAGAATACAGGGCTAATAGCTTTTATCAGCGTCTGGCTCGTCAACTCTGGAGCACTCGCCTAGCAACCACAAACGCTGGGCCATGAGTGATGTGGCCACAGTTGTCATAGAGACAAGACACACTTAAAAAGTTTCTACCTCCTGACCTTTTTCAAGAGGGAAGTGATTCGGAACTCGAGGATAACATTTTCCATTTGCAGGTCCCAGTTTGTCATCTATGCCTCTTCTGCATGCCCTCACTTTTTAAAAATGACATTTGACGTACATCAGCGCTTTGCCAGCAAAGCACCGGGTCATTTTCCAATGATTTTACTTTATTTCTGTGTTAATAGTTTTCTCAGGGAATAGCTAATGACGAAAGCCAAGTCCAGCTCGAGACCTCAGCATAGACATTAAATTCAAATTAAACCCCTCCAGTCTCGCTCACACACACACACACACACACACAAACACACGCACACAGACACTTACATCAGTGCCAAACCAAGGTAGTTGGCAGTGCTTCCCCAGTACATTGGGTTATCTATGATGTTGAAGGGAAAGCCCGTCACCTTCTCATCCATCAGAACGCCAAAGTAATCACCTGAAAAAGTAAACACAGACACACACACAGCAGGTTGATGCTAAGAAGCTCAGATAAGACACATTTGGTTTTTGACAAATTTGTACGCCTGCCATTTCTGTTCAGCGGTGCAGGACTTTGAGGCTTGTCCCAGCGTGCACTCCCAAATGTGTCAACCACCTCAGGTAGACTGGGAGTCAGTGCCAAGCTTGGCGTAATGCTTCACACTGCTGTCATGGCTGGCACTGTGCCATCAACCTTGATTCCTCGTTTTAAACTCGGACCAGACCGAGTTTTGACATGTTTCTGTCAAAACACCAGGGGACACTGAGTGAATTCAGACTGGGGATCCACTGCCAGGGAAACACACAGCTTGGTGCTGTCCTAAACTTTCACATGCTGCAATGTCACCTGGCTGTTACTGATGTCAGCAATATGACCGCATGGATATGACCTCGTGTGGAGTTAAAGTTGGATTACTGTATCAACACCAAAAATAAAAAATTACAAATTGTGTAACTGAAATTTTTCTCACATGTGTGTTAAAAAATATGAAATAACAGATGATTTTGCATTTTTCACGCAGGGATATGAAACAGTTGTTATGAACCAGTGTCTAAGGTTAAAGCTTGTGGGCTGGCGGTGGTCAAATAGCTTTTTGGTTTTAAGGGAGATTTGTAGTCTATTTTGAGATGGATTATTAACCGGAAAATTAACAGAACATGAAGGTACCAGGAGGGAAGGATACTGCCAATTTGTCCCAGAGTCCACTATCAATATGCCAATGAAAAAAATCTTGTGATGTGCAAAATGCATTTTCCCTGCGGGCCAGAACTGACAGAACTATATCTATAAACGATGTTGTTCTGTTGCCCCGTTTTTTCTATTGAGCAAGGCCATTTTACTGCAGAGCTACAATATAGTCTGTTCCTTTTCCATGGATCAAGTCGTGGTGCCAGCAGGTGACTCGACAGTTAGTATTGTGACCACATCACCTTGTACATTACCTCGTGATTACAGTCCTCATATAATGTACAGCACCATAAAGTATAGAGTCAAGCTTGAAGTAGGCAATGTTAAAATAACTGATGGACCTTGGCAATGGCTAACAACATTAGCTGTATAGTTTAAAAGCTAGTTAGGCCAAACATACTGTGCCACTCAAATTACAATATAAACACACTCATAGTCACTTATAATTTTGTGCCTCTTTGAGTGTTGACAAAATAAGAACATAAGGCAAACGTAGCACTAAGGACATATAAACAGGTTTCTAAAAAAAAAAAATTAATTCACATCTTATAGTAGAAGTACAAGTTATTTTAACACATTTCTTTGATCTTGAATAAAAAGATGCTATATCAATATACAGTATCTCAAACATTTGGGTTGTGTGTGTGTGTGTGTGAGCAAAAAAACATTGGGGGCATCTGAACTAGGACACCTAACTGTAACCTGAGCACTTACTATGGTTTGCTATGTAATAAGTTCCCCAGATATTGTGAGCACACAAACACATGCATCTGACCCATTTAGCGCCTTAAGTTTAAAAGGACACATTCACTCACACACATCTCACACACACACACACACACAGTAATGCACAAGTAAAGCCTACCCGTAAAAAATACACATGAAGTGCGACTGGCCCTGTTTTCTGTTGATAAAAAGCTGTTAATGCCGGAGTTATATAACAAATTTCATTACGAATGCTTATTTAAACACCAGGTAGAGCAGGGTAAAAAAGAGATTATATAAACAAATGTGCTTGGCGGTGAAAAGGGACCCAGCTGTAGCTGTCCTTTAGAAGAATATGCTAACCCCTTTTTTTGACCTATAAAGTGAATACCAGCAACCTATTCACATTTCAAAAACCAAGCATAACACTTTTTTCATGCTCTTGCATTATTGTTGTTTCCTTGCGGTTATGAAAACATGCCCACGGGCTATATCCTCCAGTTGGATTTGCTGGAAGGTAGTTAAACCTCGGTGGTAACCTAATGGTTAGAGAAGTGGGACTGTGTCTAGTGCGTTATGATCAGTGTATTTATCTCGGGCCAGCTGGCCGACGCGTAAACACTAAGTGTAATTTGATTGTGTTTGGATTTTTGTGTCTATCCCTGTGTCATCAGTTTGAATCACCAGGTCACAGTGATTCAAGTAGCTTAATAGAGCTCAAAAAAGACACATCAAATTACAACACACATGCCCAAAGGCTGTGTTCTCCAGTATGTGTGTTGATGTTTGAGTGTCCAGAGAAACACGGTGCTCGAAGGTCATGGTGCAGCATGCAAAATCAGCCCCCACATACACACAGAACAGAATCTTATCCACAGTAAGTTAAACTAAATCAGTTCATTTGTAAGGTAACGAGAAAACATTAGCTGATTAGCGTTTTAGAAATGTAGATGAAAAAAAGAAAAGGTGACGCACCATCGGTTTTAGAGAGCTACAGTATGACGGAGGAAGATCGTGAATTATCTCCCACAGCTGACTACAATTTTAAAGGGTCGCCACAGCGTTTGGTCCGCATTTTGATTTGGCACACTTCCTGACGCAACCCTCCCCATTACACCCAATAAACCCATTCGATTACACTGTAATGTTTTAGGGGACATATTTGTTCTTTTAGCCTGACACTGGAAGGAACATGTTGAACAACATGTTGAAATTGGAAAACGGTCTGGGACAAAAACCAAAACAAAAAACTGACTGACCCCTTGAAAAACGGGGATAGCTATAAAAACTTTCGAGCACGAATGAATGATTGCTGTCAAGATCTTAACAAAGCCTCCAGCATAAATAACCACATGGATCAGAGAAGTATTTAGTGGTACAACAAGTACTTTGTTAAGGTTAGCAGACATTCATAGTCATGGTTTCAATAATTATCAACAATGTAAGGTTATGAAACAATGAACTCCTTAGATATGTGCAAATGCTGGAAACTACAGTTTCTACATGTTTCAACCAACACATCCCCAGTTTGTAATTCTGGTTGTCTGTTCAAGTTTCGTGTCCAAACCCCAGCTAATGCCCTTTTTGGTTTTATTAGCTCGATACTCACCTAGGAAGGTTCCAGTGAATCCCAGAGCAAGGAAGCTGCTGACCACCAGTAGAGTCCCCAGCACTATGAGAACTACCCCAGTGTAGAAGACGACCGTCCTGTCCATCATCTCCAGTCTGCCCTGGGCCTTCATAGCCACAGTCATACTGCAGAAGAAGATAAATAATCATCTTTATTTAACCAGTTTTTGTACTGCAAGTTTCCCGCGTGTGCAAGAGAGTGTGGATTCTAACTGTAAGCAAGGACTGTAAAGGTTTGAGATCTAAGGGAAAATAGGCAAAGGGAACCAGTTATATCCTCCATAGTTGGCCTTGTTTCTATCTGGTCCTGAATAGGCGCGTTATCGGTACATAGGGGAGGTGAGAACAGAGCGGAGTCAGGGATGTAATGTTAAGACTCTAAACACCCTTAGTCCTCTAGAATGGGGTCGTTAGGCGTCGCCTCCTCGGTGGATGTGTAAAGTGATCTTAATCTTCCTGGGAATGGATGAAAGGGCAACATGAAAATGGGACAGTCATGTTAACATATATGGCTTTACGTACTTCAGATACTCAAATGTCCGTGTTTTTAAAGAAAATATGTACTGGATGGATTATGTGCCGATTTAACATATTTATGTTTCAAATGATTTTAATAATCTCAGAGGGAAATTGCTTTACTTGTGAGTACGTTAATAAATGATGTACTACATTTATTATTGGAACGCCACTCCCATCGAGGTGGTCTGATGTGAGTGTAGCCACGAAGCCCAGGCTTTTTACATCAAATATTCATACTCAGACTTTAGAGTCCTGTGTGTGTTAAAGTTTAGGCAAGAAAAGGACTTTGGTTAAGGTTAGAAATACATTTTGAGAAATGTCCTCATTCATTGCATACATGATAAAAAAAAAAAAAACAATACGTGTATAATTTTTTAGTAGCCCAGACACAAAAGAGGCTGCTTGTTTGTGAGGGTGCTTTTAACTTTCTCTGACGTCACACTCGACTGAGGTCTGTGCTTATAGAGTAAAAGCATTTTCGTTTTGGATCCTGTTTAATGTTGGAAGTAAACCTATGAAAGGTGCCAAATTTGGTTTTAATATTGCCTAAGATGCAACTTGCTGGCAGAAAGGATGCACTCATACTAAGATTCAATAGTTGGTCGAAATTCTGGAGCATTTTACCGTTTACTTTTTTGCAGTTCCACTTAAAACGTGGTGGCACCAAATAACCTCACAACCTCCTGCTTCACAGTTAAACAGTAAAAACCCAAACACAAAAGCACAGACCTGTTTAGAAAGTCTATCTACCAAACTAACTCAACTGGTGTTTGTATTCTTAACTGGTATTAATGCATCAAATGGTGAGACTATGCTACACCTCCTTTTTAATGCCAGTCATGTATAATTTCAGTGTTTCAGTATATTTATTATCTATTAGGGCAATAATATTTCAGTAGTTCTTTTGTACTCAAAAGGATCTTAAATCTTAATCAGTCTTTAAAATACTTAGCTTTAGGTTTTTTATGCAGTGACCACAACTGTTTAAAAATTGTGAAGAGGTTCAAAAAATAAATGTTGGTATTTATGTAATAATAAAGCCTTTGTATTGCTTTTATTTCATTTCAGCAAGCTAGAGAAAAGTGGCTAAATGACAGTGCAGACTTTGCTATTTTATTGATGCTATTTTAACCAGATTTTATTGAGGAATGTAACCACATTTATTTACACTTGTAAAATCAGTTCCTACTACTAAAATAAAAAATAAATAAAATAATAATGTTAACATGCCACGTTAATACAAGTCTAACATGAAGCTTAACAGTTCAAGGGGAACCTGGATACATAATTCCTCCCAGTTCAGTCCTGAATGATGAAAGTGGAGAAGAGAAGAAAAGCTGCCCATACAACTAGTCCACACAAAAATGTGCACATTAGTGAAACAGAGAAAATCCGATGACAAAGAACAGCCCTTATTAGAGTGTCTTTCGTTAGAGCAATGCATCCTTTCAGTTGGCGTCAATGCATTCAACAACATTTCATCCTACATTATATGCAGACGGTGCACCTGAATGGCAGGAGGGAAGCTGTAAATAAATACAGAAATATTGGCTTGGCTAAATAAAGGATCCCACACTTGTAAACATAAAAATGTAATTATTCCAAATTAAATCCAGAAAAACTGAAGGACGTTGGTGACATCAGGGTGCAGCGAGCATACGAATGTGTGTGAAATAAAGAACAAAACAAGAAATCCTAAAAGAACCATCGGCTCACACAACACATTGCAAAGAGAAGGTAAAAATGGGGTTGCCACAAATGACCGATACACTTATCATTACAGTTCCTATAACACTTAATAATAATTAAAAATTTAATGCTTAATGTGAATTAATGGGAAGTGTAGTTACACAGTAGCAGTAGAGCTAAGCAGCTCATAACAACAGAATAGCAGACTGACTGATACAGCTGTCTTTAAATGTCACTAGAACAAAGATTTCATGCTTTTCTAGTGGTAAAAAGGCTCCTAATGCTGCAAACCATAATGGGAACCACACAGGGGCTGGTGCTGAGGCAGCTTTGTGAATGTGTGTCCATGTGGGCAAAAACAGCTGCAGATAAAAATGGTTCCCAAATCAAAGCCAGGTTTGGGGTTAATAATCCAAAACTAGGTTAGGGGGTTTGTGCTGTGAATCCTCGGGCGTTTCCCCCCTTTGTCAAAGTAAGCAGGAAGTGCAATGTGATGCAGCATCTCTCCAGGACGAGGCACACTGCTGGGATTTGGATTAGAAAAGAAGGAAAGTGGGTCTGTGGGACGGATGTGTGAACAGGGGGCTAGTGGATGTGAGGGTGTGGTCACTGAATGTACCTGAACAACTCATCAATGAGTCACTACTGATGTGGTTTCTTGAAATATGGGTTTAACCTTAGTTGAAAAAGCATGTTAATTAGTGCATGTTTTTGCTATTTTCTGTATATTGTCTGTGTTTCATTTATGTTTGTGATTATGCATGTTAACACAGCTGGGTTGAAAATTGAGGACCCTCTCTGGAGAAAAAGCCATGCATCTTTTTCTACCGCGCTGAATGTAATTACAAAGGGCGATAACTGTAGGAGTCAGACAAAATCCTCTTCACAAAAAATCTCTTTACAGACGAGTTTAGAAATGCGAGAAATACAAGGCTGAAGAAGAGCAAGGCTGCAAGTTTATCTTTAGTTTCAGAAACACAGCTTTGTATTCTCCCAAATGTATTTGCACTGTGCAAATAAAAGAAATGCAATGTTTGGTATTCACTTGTCCAACCCTATCAAGCTTATCCATGGTCTCCCACTGTACCAAGTTCTGGAAATTATGTGGTAACTTACAACTACTTTCTAGAATATGTCTTTTAGTTATAGCAATCAGGTTGTGGACCTGCTGCTGTTTGTGTGGATAACATTAACAGTGCACTCTTTAATAATTTGTTTGTTTGGTTTGCATTTTATGAAACAATTTGCTTTGTTTGGGGTTTGATCATTCTTTTTACAGCAGTTCATTTTTCTGCTGCCATCATATCTTACGTCATCAATGAAGATTAATGAGCATGTCCCAGAGGAGGCCATGACATTACCTCCACTGTGTTTCAGAGATGAGCTTGTATGTTTGGGATCATGAGCAAAACTTTTCTTACTCCACACTTTAGCCTTTCCATCACTTTGTTAAAGGGCAATCTTTGCCATAATCAGTCCATAAAACATTGAGCCAGAATGTTTGTGGCTCATCTCTGTACTTTGACCGAAGTCTATGTGGGTCCCTCGTTAGCCTAGCACGAAGACCCACTCTGCAGCCCTGCTTCTGTTTCCTTTCTCTGTGGCAATCCTACCACCTTCCGGCTGGGACAGTGATCCTGGGCAACCCTGGTGGTATCCCAGTCTCCGTCGATGTCATGATGGTCAAAAGCAGTTGGTTTGCAGCAAACCAATGCCTATTAGGTTGAGCGGACAGTATTTAATGCCAACATGATCATACGTGGTGTTCAATACCGAACCCAGTAGAAGAATACCTATTAAGGAGATCTGTTTTACGGAGTCCTGAGCCCCCGCATGCTATTGTTGCTATTGTATTTAAATGACACACAAAAAACTTTTACTTATTAATGATACAAGATATGGCTTATCAGATTTGGTTCTCCAAAGCATCTTTCCACCCATCACCAAAAAAAAACAACTGGTTCTCAACACATGCTGCTTTAATTGTAACTACTCCAAGACTAAAATGGGCTTTACTAGAAATTTGATTAACATATGAATAATTTGCCTGATAGACAAACTTCAACAGTGAGTTTGACAGTCATGCTCTCACTAAATAACACTGGTCAATGAGGGTTAAGCAGTTGTAACTTGAATTACTGCTTTGTATTGGTTTGCCTGCATGAACCAGTCAAGTTGCACCATATATGCATGTCTGTCCAGACTCATGTTTTAAGAAGTTCATGCATGAGCCCAAGTGGATGTTTGTACCAGATGTAATGAAATTCCATTAGGGCTTTCTGAGATATTGTACCGAAGACAATAGGATAGATGGGAGGCCACAGTAACCTTGACCTTTGACCACCAAAATCTAATTAACTAAATTTTTAGTCTTGTTGGATGTATGTGCCAAATTTGAAGAAATCCCCTCAAGGTGTTCATGTTGAAAAGAAAGGCATGATGCCACAGTTGTCTTGACCTCTGACCCTCAAATCTAATCAGTCCATTCTTGAGTCCATATTGATGTTTGTGCAAAGTTTGATGAAGTGCATTAATAAGGTATCATTATTATAATATTTTAAAGTCTACATTTTGTTTTTTACTTTTTTACTGACAGTTCTTATGACATCCCCTTTAGCCTCAGTTTTACAGGTTTAGAGCCAACTAGGAAATATTAGCATCTTAGTGAGTGACAAACATAAAATCACTAATATTTCTAAATAGAAGTTTTGTTTTGTAACATTTAAACATTTTCTGTATAAACACAAAGGGAGAGAAAGTGTAATGTTATAAAGGTAATACTTTTTTTAAAATGATATTACATAAAGAGGTCATACCCAGTAGTGAATCCTAATCCTCTCATCTAATTAAGCTTGCTGTTAAAAGCTGGGACACCATCAGTCCATTAATCAGAAATTAACTCGTTAAAGCCCCTGGAGTTTTCCCTAAAACTGTGGTAATTTTGGTAATAAAAATATCTTTGTCAGCAACCTCTTTTTTAATCCCTGTGGCAAAGATGAGATGAAACTGATGTTGAAACAGAGACCAAAACTGAGACAAAAACAGAGGAGACTCATTTCCACATTGTCAAATAATGACCTAAGGACACAACTCTTTTTCTTTGAGTGGCCGGGCTACAGATGTCTCTTCCTCAATCTTCCCAGACACAATTGCCTGGACCAATTTTTGCACTTCAAAGTTACATCTGTAGGAGCTCAGAAAACATGAAGTAACAAGAAAAGAACACGATGTCGAGAGTGGGACTTGGTCAGAAGTTGATAACTGAGCATCTGAGCACTCGTAATGTAGAAACTGCTGAGAGACAAAAAGTACCTACTTTAACGTCAAGATTCAAAATATCATCTGATTTTAAGGCATCTGCAAAAAGCAGGCACGTCACACTATGTCAGACCTGAATCTAGAAATAGCTGACAAAATGACACAATCCCGAGAGACTTATTTAGCAACAATAATATTCAGAGTGCATCACTGATGCGTGTTAAGCAATAAACACTCTGTATCTTCTATGTGTCTATCTGTGGTGGAGCTATAAAAAGACATGGCTGTCAGTTTGTTAATGAGCATGGCAATGCAGCTATCAGTGTATATGCAAGTCAATGAGAGAGACAATTTCACAGCATGACATTGAAGCGCTATGTTCATTAGTCTGCAAAGTGAAACTGTCAGCCTGTCTGTTAGTTGGCACTGAAAAGACTAATTATGTTTTTCTATAGGACTGTAGAAAGCTGTTTAGCTGCAGACTGGTGGGAGATCCTTTGCTGACCCCTGGCTGATCTGTGTTCATTTACCTAAGTTTAAATGAAAGGTATTTGTACATTACTCAATTCTAATTCAGGGGGAAAACTGCATTTTTTACTTCAATACATTAGTTGCTATTTTCACAAATGAATGTTCAACATACAAAAACACGATGAGCTAATAAAATATGTGCACGACTTTACATTACAATGCAATCTGTACATATATAAAATAGTAGCTCCAACTCCTGTTTATTGACAATTAAACCAAGTTCACATTTTAAGTTGTGGTATGAAATCAAAAGTAACATAACTCCCTTTCAGACATGCACTGGAATTCAGACATTTTCCAGTCTTTCTCTGGGGTAGGTGTATGCATGAACGCAAACACATTCTGTTGCCCCTGACATTACTCGGCTTTTACCCAGCCAGTTCCCTAGTGCAAAGTCTGGATTATCTCCAACCGAGTTCATGTGTGAATAGAGGAGGTAATACTTAGGAGAATTCTCCATGAGTGACTGGGCGTGTCGATGATGTCCATTTTCTGCAACTGGCGCGAAAGTGGGCAAGTACAATCACTCGAAGGTGAAGAACTCGTTTATGTAAACGCACACATCAACAATTTCGAACAAATGTCGACAGCGAAATTCGTGAACTTTTCTCGGGAAGGCCAGACCTGGGACTGGTCAAACAAATACAAGGAACAGCACAAGATTCTGTGGTATACGACCAGATTACTATGTAAAAGACTGTCACTTCCACAGTTTTGTTTTTGCATCATGTTCTGCTCTCTGCTCAAAGCCCCACCCTTTGCTGAATTAGATGGAGTAATTCTTCTTTAGTGAGAACCCATCTCACACGGACTATTTACATGTTGGTTACATGTCAGAAAGGGACCTTGTCAGGACCTGATCCTCCTGACATTCTCAACAGTTCCTGTCTGAAACAGGCTATATATAAATGTTCCTCATCAGACAACAGAAGAAGTGTGAACAGTCCGTAAGGACAGAGGTAGCTCTCCTGTGGACACTGGGGTTGTAAATAGCCTACAGAGAAGGGCAGTGGAGTCCTGGTGATCTTTTCAGCAGTCTTCACCACTCTCTGCAGACTTTTACGGTCCATCACAGTAGTGCAGCCGTACCACGCGGTGATGCAGCTGGTCAAGATGCTCTCAACAGCTACAGAGGTTGCTGAGGATCTTAGGCAACATGCCAAACTTCCTTACTCTCATCAGGAAGTACAGCCACTTCTTAATCAGCTGGGTGGTGTTGAGTGTCCAGGTGAGGTCCTCAGTAATGTGGACCCCCAAGTCTTTGACACTGCTCCACTTTAAGCTACCGGATAAACAGTGGCTGATGAGTTCTCCTGTCATTACTCAAATCTACTAGCATCTCCTTCATCTTGTCTGAGTTGAGGGTGACGTTGTTGTCCTCACACCATGTCATCAGACTGATGGGTCCTATCACTGCGGTGTCTTTGGCAAACTTCAGGATGATGTTGTCCTTAAGGGAGGCGACACAGCCATGTGTGAACAGTGTGCAGAGGATGGGGCTGAGAACAAACCCCAGTGGAGTGACTGTTGAGGATTGAGGTGAAGTGGGACAATGTGTTGTGGTCTGAGGAGTCAAAATTTGAAATTATTTGAGCCATAGGAGCTGCACACTCCATGCTAATTAGAGTGAGATGATCTGACTTTCTATCTTGTTCAATATCTTTCTATCTTGATAGTGTCACAGTGAAATAGTACAGGAGTAATTTGCAGATTATTAAGGGGTCCATTAATGTTGTACGATGTATAGAAGTTTCAAAGAAACCAAAAATGGGAAAAAAGGTTATTTTAAAATTAAAGTGGTTGGTCTTCTGAGTTCCCAAGTGAGTGCTAATAAATGAAGAGATAATGATATTGTAACATCATTGTAAATTATGTTGTAAACAACTTTTTACTAGTGATTGATGCGGAGCTCAGGTTCGTTCCTGAATGAAGCCTGTCTAGAGAGCACCACTGAACACACAGAACATGTCTTTGTTCTAAAATCATAAAGTCTTTTTTGCGAGTGTCAGTTTAATATGGTACTAATGTGCAGTGGAGTCACGTCTACACTAAATAAATATTGTGTATGGCACTGATATTTGGTATTTACTGTAAAAACTGACATCAGGAAAGAGGAAAGTGGACAGGAAGGCTTGGTGGTGGGACAAGGAAGTTCAGGAGTGTATACAGAGAAAGAGGTTAGCTAAGAAGAAGTGGGACACTGAGAGGACTGAAAAGAGTAGACAGGAGTACAGGGAAATGCAGCATAAGGTGAAGGTAGAGGTGGCAAAGGCCAAACGAAGAGCATAGGAGGACTTGTATTCTAGGTTGGACACTAAAAAGCCTGTAGAAAAGTGGATTTGTACAGGCTGGCGAGACAGAGAGATAGAGATGGGAAGGCAGGATGCTGAGGACTGGAGAAGTGTACTGGTGCCCATTTTTAAGAACAAGGGAGATGAGCAGAGCTGTGGCAACTGCAGAGGAATAAAGCTGATGAGCCAAACAATGAAGTTGTGGGAAAGAGTAGTGGAAGCTCGGCTAAGGGCAGAGGTGAACATTTGTGAGCAGCAATATGGTTTCATGCCTAGACAGAATACATGTGTGTGAATGAGAGGGACCCAGGTGGAACAGTGAGGTTACAGGGAGCAGAGGTGAAGAAGGTGCAGGACTTTAACTACTTAGGGTCAACGGTTCAGAGCAATGGAGAGTGTGGAAAAGAGGTGAAGAGGCGAGTGCAGGCAGGTTGGAACGGGTGGAGAAAAGTGTCAGGTGTGTTGTGTGATAAAAGAGTATCAGCGAGAATGAAAGGAAAGGTGTTCAAGACGGTGGTGAGACTAGCGATGTTGTTCTGCTTAGAGACAGTGGCACTGAAGAAAAGACAGGAGGCAGAGCTGGAGGTAGCAGAGCTTAAGATGTTGAGGTTCTCTTTGGGAGTGACGAGGATGGACAGGATCAGGAATGAGGACATCAGAGGGACAGCTCATGTTAGATGTGTTGGAGATAAAGTCAGAGAGGACAGATTGAGGTGGTTTGGAGAGGAGAGGAGAAACTGTGAGGAGAAACTGTGAATATATCGGTAGAAGGTGCTGGCTTCATCCTTAAATAGGGGCCACGTGATTCACACCTGTTTTTTCACTAAATTGAGGACCTCAGTGACTGAATGCCACACAGCTATTTTTTTGAACAAACCCCTTTCAACTAATTTCCCAATTGCACAGCCTTAAGAGCTGCACATCATGAATGCTGGGTCTTGTTTGTTTTCTGAGAATCTACTGCATCTACTGGTACGTAGCAATAAAAAATATACTAAAAACCTGGATTATTCGGGTTAGTCACATTGTACTGCTATTATTTTGAACCATGCTGTAGATGTACCTGAAGACCTAGTTTATGGTTGGAAAAAATGCATGACCCCCCCTGGTTGTAGCTCTCTGTGTTGAATTTCTATTGCAGGCATTTTAAGATTGAAGACAATTTTGAACATAAACATTCACATTTTTCTTCTTCAATACTCTGTGTTAAATGACACAGCTAAAAATAACACAGATTCCACTGAAAAGATATAAGTTCCAAACAGTGAGAGTTGTTGGGGCTGCCCTACATCCTAGATGTAAAACAACAGAACACTTTCGCACCTAAGGAACTACAAGCCCACAGGTTGAGACTGTCCTGCAGCGAAATTAATTAGGAGCTGATCAAACACTTTCCCTTAGAAGACTGCAGTTCCACTCTATTTGATGTAACCACCAGGACTGTATAGGATGTAATGTATGTGACATTAAAGCGATAATGTAAAGGAACTCATACGTCTATGTGTCTTAACCCAACCAAAACACTATGTTTGCCACCATTTGGTGCCATTGTAAGAGAAGAAAGCCAGTCTTTTGGTGCCTGGCAGCAAAAGGGTGCCATGGAGGTGCTCTTTTCACAAACCCCCGTGTGGTTTGTGGGAACAAATGACAGACGGTAAGGGCATTTAGGTTGGAGGACTTGTTGCCCAGCATACTTTCTCATATACCGTTTCCAAGCTGTTATTTTCTGACTTGACAAAGTTTCTCAAAAACCACAGATGACATAAAAAAAAAAAACAGACTGTGCAGTACAAATAAATGACTTTTATGTGTAACATCTCAGAATTTCTCTTCATTTTGATAAAAGGTAGAGGAAGAGTGTTAATGGAATACCAGAGTTTTCTCTGTATCGTTACCGTTATTACAATTGTCTAACTAAAAGCATCACAAATGCACTGCAGGTTATTTTAAAGTAAAGAGTGACTTTTATATAAAAAAAAGTCCAGGTTAAACAATTGAGCCACTTTTCAACTCATTCACATCTCCTACTCTTAAGACGTCTGAATGAATGAATTGTTATGCATTAATACTATTTTTAGTTTGTCATGATGGACTGAATGTTGATTAACACTCTCCTGAAAAGCAGAAGAACTGGCGAAATCATGATTTGCTTAAAAGCAGCTTGTTCCCAATCTGTTGTTGCCCAGCAACAGACATCACAGATATCCTTCTAGAGAAGAACATAATCTTGCACTGGCGTACTGTACATTTGTGGCTTTGTGTAGAAGGTGCTTTGTCACCATTTTGATCCATAGTGGGATGTGTGGGAGTGTGCACTTCCAGAGGGTGCTGTACGAAGGCAGGCGGAGGGCGACACTGGCCTATACAGAACAATGGGCACAGACAAGAATAGGAGGAGGAGGAAGAAGAGCATCTAAGACAAGGAGAGAAAGAAGTATAAGATGGAAGAATATAAGAAATAAAAAGCAGGCGAGTCCTGCATGATAGAAGCTAAACTGAATGAGAGAAAAGATTAAGATGAATCTTGAATTGATCAAATTACAGCAGCATTTAAGCATAAAAACAAAGCAGAAATAAAGTAACAGAAACAGGGTGCTTTCTTTCAACGTAAAGATTAAAGATTTTTCTTGGCTGAGCCTTGTAATAGGATGGAAGAGGAACTTTGTTTCTGTGCATTCGGGTCCTCAGTCGTAACACTGACAGTAAAATTCATAAGACAAATATGTTAAAGATACAACAACAAATGTGAATGAAAAACTGCTTTGACAATGACTTGAAGACTCCCAGCTGTCTCCACCTTATATAATGTACTTTACCTGTGGCTGCGGTAGACGTTGAGGAGAATGATGACAAAGGCCAGACAATAACAAGCCACATAGGGGCTACCAAAGAGCCGGGTGAGTTTCCGTGTAGAATGCTCCCATCTTGCCACCTGAAAAATGACAGAGTAGACGTCATAATCATTGTCCCTTAATATTCCGTTAAAATTGCAGCAGTATGAATAAACGATGGCTGGAAATAGTATGTATCGAAGCATCCGAAGCATTTGAACTTAGTAAATGACAAACATTTACTAAGTTCAAAAAGCACATGTTGTGGTATGTCTGAGGTTGCATTTGCCTAACACTAAGATCAGATGATGAAGATGAGGTCTATGAAAAAAAATTTCTATTGACAGAAATCTGGAAAGCTCTTCTGGACATTTTGATTGCACTTGTGTGATGACTTCATCCCCTAAATCCATCCTGTTGGTTTCCCTTCTTCAACTCATACCGGGTTATATATCTTATGTGGTAAAAATGACACCTGAGGAATAACAGTCAAGCTTTATACTGTGTTGCAAAACAAAAGGAAAAATTTGAGAATGAATCTCAACCAATGTGTATTATTAGTATTCTATATGCTCATGCTGAAGCTTTTTTAAAATATTAATTTTCCTTAGTTATCCACAGGCTACCATGCATATTCCATGGGTCCTCTAAAAGATTACAGCTCCAAGATACACTTTACTCTTACAATAGAAACTATTTAGTTATGTAACATAAAAACATTTGGCCTGACTATGCTTACGGTGAAGCTGGATATCTGTGGCTTTAGTGACTGAATGGGTTCTTGATGGCCTAACAAACTGTAAATTACTGTCTGTGGGCTGAAGAAGTGCGTACACAACTGTAAAACACAGCAAAAAGCAAGATAGGGAAAGAAAAGGAAAATGGATAAAAGGTGAGAGGAACGTTTCATGTTGAGAAAGTAAAGAAAGCCATTGCCTTAGCGACTGCAGAAGTGCACCTATTAAGACGGCATTCTTTCGCGTTTTTGAGCTGTGAAAGGCTGAGCATGCACAGACTGACTATTAGTAAACTAAGCATCCTGTGACTGGTGGGTTACGCTCCACTCTCCTTAGAGACAACATTAGAAAAACTTAGCACAGGCCTGTCTCCTTAGTCTCCGTCTCCATATTCTCTGGTATCTCCTGATTTTAATCAGAGCTGCCAAAAACCTTTCTTCTGTGACTTAGACATATGGGTACATCCAGATATTGATAACATTACAGGCTGCTCTGTAGGACAGTGGGACACTGAGCCAGAGAGAGACATGACGATAACAATGAAGGGAATAATGGGAAGAACTGGCCTTACAGGTGCCAATACATAATGCATTTTATTGTTGCCATTAATCATTTTAAAGGCAAAACATAAGATAACAGCTATCTCGAAGGCAGAGGCTTTTATGTTTATTTTAGAATATGCTATGGAAATGGGGTTCATTATGATGTATCATACGTGATAATAACATTGCATGAAAATCATCTTCCATGACAATAACGTTACTATGCCAGTGACATTCACGTTTAATCAGCTAATTCATCCAATGACTATGGTTCACAGAAGACATGAGTATGTTTATTCAGTTAAATAGAGACAAGAGAGAAATCAATATTTTCAGCGATACAAACGAAATTGAAGGTTATTATTTTAGCTATATTCCGGAGCTGTCAAAAACATAAAAAGTAAAATACAACCCGAGGTAGAAATGATGGTGTTTTAATTGAGTGAAATCTGAATATCAGCAGCCACATCAAGGCCATAACTATTCCACTTTGTACTCAAACTAACAGCAAGTTGTTAAATCCTGTGAGAATGGATATTCTTGCATGTTCTTCTGCCAAAACAAATATGGTGCTGACCAGACTTTTATAAACAAAGCAAATGTGGCTGAAAAGCCATCTTACATTAAAACACCTCCAAATCACAGATATTGTTCCACCTCCGCCTACCTGCTTAAACAAAAACAGGTTTACATGCTTTCGGCTGCGGTATCAGAGGAGTTTTCCAAGTAAACAGTGGCAGTATCGGACCTGATACCCAATACTGTTAATGGTACTGGGACATCACTAAGTTAAATGAAAAAGTTGGAATATTTTACTCTGAGGGCAACAAAGGATCTTCGAGTTCCCCCACAAACATTCGACAGGATTTACAAACCCTCAAATGGATGACAGAGTAAATAAAAAAAAAAAAAAGGCCTTCTTGTGATGTTCAAATCATCAATCAAGCCATGGAACTAACACAAGGCAGGGGTGAGGGAGTGGTACGAGCAGAACTAGCAGCGCTCCAAAAGCAAATTCAATCAAGGCTTAGGTAACAGGCACCTCCTGTGTCCCCATCCGCCCACTTAAATCTGAGAGGCAGGCACTTGAGTGAGTTTGAAGTCAGGGCATTAGCAAGACATCTGAGCAGTAGGTACTTCTGACGTCTGATGTCCCTTAGTGGAGGAACATCTAAGCAGCGGAGAAAGGAAAATATAGCAGCGTCCAACTCATCCTCACCTCATCACACCCTCATCCACACATCAGGAATACACACACACTGACAACACAAGCATAACTTATGCAATACCACAGTGTGAAAAGAGAACTTTAAAGTTTTCAGTCTCTCCAGGGAGAAAGTCTAGAGCAGGGAGCAAGGACCACATGAGTCGCCCGCGGGCCTCTTCTAAAAATAGCTCACCATAACGCCACTTAGCAATGAGCTGCATCTAATTTTTTTGTTGCTATTCTTTTTTAAAATCACATTTGATAGTTAGTGTGAGAAACCATTATCATGATCTGTGTCTTCACATAGATTAATATCATTAATTTAATTGATTATGAATACTAACATATCATTGAAGGTAAATTGAGTAAATTTGTTATTTTAAAAATGCGTATCAAACTGGTAGCCCTTCGCATTAATTGGTACCCGAGAAGTAGCTCTCGGTTTCAAAACGTTGGTGACCCCTGGTCTAGAGCTCGGACTGCGATTCTGTCAGCCTGATCAGCAGCTGGTGGTTGGTCCAATGAATTAATATACAACAGTTTTTAATGGGAGGACAACATGCACACTGGCGTGCACATGCACACCCAGGTGCTTTTGAAGAGAAATAGAATAAAGACAGGTCACATGCACATCAGAGACCCCCTAAATAAGTACTCCTTCACTGAAAAGTTACTGTATGAATATTTATGAAGAAAAGAATGAGGGCGATGGGCTGGGTTCAGTTAAATTAGAGCGTTGCTCTAAGCATGGTGATGCTGCTCTGCCAGCAAATTAAACTACTGGATCCTTTGACTTGATGGAACCATATGTTTTTGACATTTTTATTTGGTTTTTGTAAAAGTATAACTACAGGATGGCAATGCCTCTAGAACGACCTAGAGGTGAACATTTGTCATTTGACACAACAACAATAAATAGAGAAGAGATTTTGGTGAAATTTGATTCGGATGCATACGCTACCATCGGGATCACGCTAGTGACCCACAGATCTTTCAATTAGAATCAGGGCATCGAAATTTCTAACACTTTGTACACAACAATTCTGACTTCAGATGTGGACACATTTCTTGGTAGTCTTCCATGAAAAAAGAATGCACAATTTTCTTTTGAAATAAAGTAACATATTTTATTTAAAAACGAAATCTGACTTTGCTTTTGATGTCTGATTTAACCACATATTTAGTGTCACCTAACTTGCTGCACAACCTTTAGAGGCAACCACTGCAAACAAACGATCTCTCTCAATTAGACTCTACCTGTTCCATTGTCAGGTTTGAATGTAACTGCATGTTTCGGCTCTTTCCATGGATGTTCACAGGATTTAGATTGGGGCTCAGAGAAAGCCATTTCAGAATACTTCAGTGTTTAGCTCTAGTAGCAGGGGTGAAGTTTTGCGCATGAGTTAGGGTTAAGTGTTAGGTATGACCCTGGCATTAACATGTTTATGAAAAGACAATGATGTAAAAATCTAAAAAAAACAATTAATTTTATTGTATAATTATTTTATTGCATTTATATAACACTTTAAAAAGAAAAAAGTCATTTTCGTTAAAAGTCTCAGCTGGTTGTTGATAGAGGGTTCGGCAGCTGAGATGCACATCTCTGTGATGTTGGACCAGTTTACAGAGAGGAGGTACAGAAGAAGCCCAAACAAATAGCTTAGAGCCAAAAGTATGTGAAGTTCAGCATCGAGCGCCACAGTAACACTGCTGCAAATGTGGTCAAGTCTAAGACAGCGAAAGCCAGAGACATGTGTAGAAGCAGACCTCCAGAGGGGCTTGAGCCTTATAGCCCCTTCTTCTTTGTTCTTTACCCGTCTTCAATAGTAAAACTGTAAGTAACTGTAGTAAGCAATAGTAAAACTGAGCACAGTGAGTGTGTGAGTTCGAGACATAGGGTGAAGAATATGAGTTGTTTTGCAGATGGAAGATCAGGGGGCCGGCTGAAGAACAGGAACAAGCCTTATTGTATACATCTCCAAATAAGGAAGGCAACCTGGAAAGAGACGCTTCCAGAAAAAGGTTCAGCGGCAGTAAAACCAACTGTCTATATAAGATTGGGTCAAGGGAGAGAGAGTCAGTTAGACTTTTGGCCTGACACTCTGTGTTGTTGTTAGGGAAGAAAACTCTGACCCGGAGCTCTGTACATTTTGCATTTTGGACTTTGTATTATTTTGATTATAGTGTTAAATTGTTATAATAGAATAAAGCATCTTAAAAGGAGAAACTGCTGGCAAGTCACAGACGATGGCACCATCTTAAAAAAAAACAAAAAAAAAAACGTGTGAAATGTCTCCAAGTCTAAGTCATAACATATTTAGCAATCTGACAGTTTGTTCATTAAAACAAAACTACTGTTTGTTACAAGTTTGGTTTTAATTTTAGAGCTCTGGTCATTTGTTCCATCTGTAATAATACGCAAGTCTCATTGCTAAGATCTCCAAAACATCACTTTGGTTCAACTGGCCACAAGTGTTGAGGTGTCTGTATCATTTTTAAACAATTTAGACAAGTTAGATAAATGTTTTTGTAATATAAAATGTAGACAAATGGGAAATTATTTTCCCTAACTTTCAGTTGCAAATATCCTATAAAGTTCTAGTTCATAGGGTAAACTGGTTTTAAGTTTTACTTCTAAATATATTCTTTATTATATTATTATATTATAAAGTGTCTGTGGAGTTACCCAACACATGTAACTAGTTACATGTAATACACTGGCAACACTTGTAATCAGTTAGTTATGTAATGAAATTACAGCAACTAATTATTTTGTGGCAAAGATATTATATTTATATACATTTGAATATCCTGTATCTGTCTGTTTTCAGAACATTTTAAGCTTTACTGACCAATTCACAACATTTGTTGGAAAATTAAACTGTAAACTACCTATGTGCAGAGCTAATTTGGAAAAATTGACCAGCTGAAGTAACAGTAACAATAGAAGCAAAGCTTAGCAAGCAGTTAATCGTACAAGACTGGTATTATATCAGTGCTGCAAGCTGAATAAGATGTCCACAATTTGGTACTATGCAGTACATCGTCAGACATTTTTATTTCAGTTCTAATGCTATAACTGGTTCTTTACATTGATAGAACAGCAGCATATAAAGTCACACTACACTTCATCAATGCAAAGTTCTCACTTTACGCATCCGTACTGAGAACAGAAGTTGTATTGAGGTTGATTAAGTTTGTCTTCTAAGACAAAGACTTATTCTTCCATGTGCGCAATACATGTGTGTCAGAGTTTAAAAATAATCAGGCGGAATGTTATCCACTGGATTTCATTCTACCAGAAGCTGCCATTAGAGCATGTAACCTGGAGAGTCATATGTTTATTCCTCAATTGTCCCCTTTTATTCAGATTCTTTTTTAATGTCTCATTTGTTAAACAACTACGAGTTTTTTAATTCGTGTCCTCACGGTCTCTGTTACTCTGTCACTTTTTTTCTGCTTTGTCTCCCACGTTTTGACACATTAATAACCCACATGATCTTTCTCTGCCTCATATCTGTATTAGCATTTAGAGACTATAAAGAACAATGCATCAGGTCAAGTACATCACGTTGTAGCTCCACTTTTGTTTACAGGGGCCCAGAGAGATTAAAACTCTTGTAAAGAGACAAAACACAATGACGTAAATCAAGTAAACACCTTCAATTTGAAGCATCAAGTGCAGCATTTAGAAGAATAGAAAACTGCAAAGAAACAAAACAACCAAATAGAAACAACAATTTTTCCCATGGTAATAATGAAACATTAAATCAATCAGGTTTTAACATTATGGCTCATTCTTCAAAGTTACTCCTATGTATGCTATACACAAAGAATTGTCATTCTTTATATACTGACAACAAGATAGTTATTATAGTTTTAACTTGTATTTGTATATGCTGCAGCAAACTGTGCTCACTGCTTTTTCGAAACCCACGCAGTGATTATCGCTCCACATAATGCAGTGCTGCCTGAGAGGCTCCAAAGAAAAAGTATCAAAGTCATTGCAATTTTATATTGATATAAAAAAAGAGATAATGGAAAAAAAGTTATATTGCATTTTTTTCCTTTGAAAAATTGAATAAACTCACTAGGTGAAACAGTTGGATTCATTGTAGGGTCACGAGTTATACGTCATTTTGTCAATCTTGACCGAATCTAATTTTGTGGACTGATCACTGACCTATGATAACACAGTGTGCGTCCCAGCAATTCTTTTGTTCCAATTCAAGCTACTTGCATGTGCACATCACAATGAAGCAATATATTGATTGAGAAACATTATTTTTTAAGTTTGTGATCGGAGCGCATGCAGTCTTTCAGAGCATCGCCCCATTCTTGTTACTGGAAGCCTCAGTCTCTGTGGGGTTCTGACCTGTTGCCAGTTACCTTCATTAGTTGTGAAATGTTCCATCAAGTCGAGGAAATTCATTCTGCAGGAGTCATCAAGTGCAGGAGTCATCTCGCATATTCAGAGTCTTGTGTGGTTAGTTTCAGGCGTGATGATGGAACATTTGTACCGGCTGAATGTGCAATGCTATTATAATAGGTTTTGGGTTAACTTTGCATCCCCTTACATGCAGAGGTAGGCAAACTTAACCCCAGCTAGTACAAATGTTCTTTTATGAGCAGGACTAACACAAATGGTCAAGGAGCCTATATAAAACTGTTTAGTACAAACGCTTGCAAAACTTTTGCACATGACTGTATTTAGTCACATGCTGAGACTGACTCAGTATTTGGACAAAACTCAAAGTTCTATACAAATCTTTTCAGTACACCTTGACCACAACTGGTTAGAAATGAATGCTCAAAGGAAACAAGGATGTTATCTCAAATTCAACAATGTTCTTTTTCTATCTAAACTATTTTGCATGTTGCGTCTCATGAAACAGAAATATTGCTTCTTCTTATTGACTTTTTGCTTTTTACTTCCTTTGTAATTCACTCTGCACAAGTATTTACCTAATAAGTAAATGTATATTAAACCGATTATTCAAACTTCTGCTGCTGCAATGCAGCATTATTTAGAAGGTCAACAGAATGTGACTTGCACCACTGTCCCACTGCTGTAGTTGCACAGTTACAGTTGCTCCCACTTCATGTTAGCTAAAATTTGACACAATATCAACCTGAGATTTCAATCTGAGGCAGAGAGATTAAAAAAAAGAACACGCTGACCACCTTCATCCCCACACCTCAAAGTCAGTGTGACATCTCTCTGATGCAGCCTCAAACTCAAATCTAATCTCCTTCAGGACCAGATCTGACTTTGAAATAGTTTCAACTATCTGCAGAGGCTGGAGCTGTGACAACCCCTTAATGTCCAGAAATTAAAGCAGGCTAAGAAATCAGACTCACCATAAACAACATTGGAAATGTCAACTAATCAGAAGCTATGCGAGACACACAGGTGTCCCACACCTTTATCACTATACACAAGAATATGGTACATGAATGCAACCGCAAGGGGGCACAAGCCAGTGTCTTCTTGTGCCAGTCCCAAGTCTGGATAAATGCAGAGGGTTGTGGCAGGAAGGGCATCCGACGTAAAACACATGCCAAATCAAACATGCGAATCGTGACAAAGACTTCCATACCGGATCGGTCGGGGCCTGGGTTAACAACGACCGCCACCGGTGCTGTTGACCTACAGGGTACCGGTGGAAATTGGACTACTGTTGGTCGAAGACGAAGAAGAAGAGGAGGAAGGTGTGTTCGTAGGCAGAGAGAGAAGAGGAAAGCTAAGAATGTAGGACTGACAGTAGGGACTTTGAATGTTGGTACTATGACAGGGAAGGCTAGGGAGTTGATCGACATGATGCAGAGAAGGAAGGTGGACATACTGTGTGTCCAGGAGACCAGGTGGAAAGGTAGCAAGGCTAGAAGCTTAGGAGCAGGGTTTAAGTTGTTTTACCATGGGTCAGATAGGAAGAGAAATGGAGTAGGAGTTATATTGAAAGAGGATTTTGTGAGGAATGTTCTAGAGGTGAAAAGAGTATCAGACAGGTTGATGAGTCTGAAGCTGGAAGTTGAAGGGGTGATGTTCAATGTTGTGAGTGGTTATGCCCCACAGGTAGGATGTGAGTTAGAAGAGAAGGAGAAATTCTGGAGTGAGTTAGATGAAGTGATGCAGAGCATCCCCAGAGGTGAGAGAGTTGTCATTGGTGCAGATTTCAATGGGCATGTAGGTGAAGGGAACAGAGGTGATGAGACTCTTATGGGCAGGTTTGGTGTTCAGGACAGGAACGCAGAAGGTCAGATGGTGGTTGACTTTGCAAAGAGGATGGAAATGGCTGTAGTAAACACTTTCTTTCAGAAGAGGCAGGAACATAGGGTGACGTACAAGAGCGGAGGGAGAAGCACTCAGGTGGACGACATCTTGTGTAGACGTTGTAATCTGAAAGAGATCAGTGACTGTAAAGCATTGGTAGGGGAGAGTGTAGCCAGACAACACAGGATGGTGGTGTGTAAAATGATGCTGGTGGTGAGGAAGATAAGGAGGACTAAGGCAGAGCAGAGGACAAAGTGGTGGAAGTTGAAAAAGGAAGAATGTCGTTTAGTTTTCAGGGAGGAGCTGAGACAGACTCTGGGTGGTTTGGAGGTGCTTCCAGATGACTGGACTACTACAACTAATGTGATCAGGGAGACAGATAGGAGGGTACTCTGTGTGTCATCTGGAAAGAGGAAAGCGGACAAGGAGACTTGGTGGTGGAACGAGGAAGTTCAGGAGTGTATTCAGAGAAAGAGGTTAGCTAAGAAGAAGTGGGACACTGAGAGGACTGAAGAGAGTAGACAGGAGTACAGGGAGATACAGCGTAAGGTGAAGATAGAGGTGGCAAAGGCCAAACAAAGAGCATATGAGGACTTGTATGTTAGGTTGGACACTAAAGAGACAGAGGTGGATTTGTACAGGGTGGTCAAACAAAGAGATAGAGATGGAAAGGATGTGCAGCAGGTTAGTGTGATTAAAGATAAGGATGGAAATGTATTGACAGGTGCCAGGAGTGTGATGGGAAGATGGAAGGAGAACGTTGAAGAGTTGATGAACGAGGAAAATGAAAGGGAACGAAGAGTAGAAGAGGTGACTGGTGTGGAGCAGGAAGTAGCAAAGATTAGTAAGAGTGAAGTGAGGAGGACGTTGAAGAGGATGAAGAGTGGAAAGGCAGTTGGTCCTGATGACATACCTGTGGAGGTATGGAAGTGTCTAGGAGAGGTGGCAGTGGAGTTTCTGACTAGTTTCTTTAACAAGATCTTGGAGAGTGAGAGGATGCCAGAGGACTGGAGGAGAAGTGTACTGGTGCCCATTTTTAAGAACAAGGGAGATGTGCAGAACTGTGGCAACTACAGAGGAATAAAGCTGATGAGCCACATGATGAAGTTGTGGGAAAGAGTAGTGGAAGCTCGGCTAAGGGCAGAGGTGAACATTTGTGAGCAGCAATATGGTTTCATGCCTAGAAAGAGTACAACAGATGCAGTATTTGCTTTGAGGATGCTGATGGAGAAGTACAGAGAAGGTCAGAGGGAGTTGCATTGTGTCTTCGTAGATTTAGAAAAAGCGTATGACAGGGTGCCGAGAGAGGAGCTGTGGTATTGTATGAGGACGTCTGGAGCGGCAGAGAAGTATGTTAGAGTGGTGCAGGACGTATGAGAGCTGTAAGACAGTGGTGAGGTGCAGTAGGTGTGACAGAGGAGTTCAAGGTGGAGGTGGGTCTGCATCAAGGATCGGCTTTGAGCCCCTTCTTGTTTGCTCTGGTGATGGACAGACTGACAGATGAGGTTAGACAAGAATCTCCCTGGACTATGATGTTTGCAGATGACATTGTTATTTGTAGTGAGAGCAGGGAGCAGGTGGAGGAAAATCTAGAGAGGTGGAGGTCTGCTCTGGAAAACAGAGGAATGAAGCTTAGCCACAGCAAGACAGAATACATGTGTGTGAATGAGAGGGACCCAGGTGGAATGGTGAGGTTACAGGGAGCAGAGGTGAAGAAGGTGCAGGACTTTAAGTACTTAGGGTCAACGGTTCAGAGCAACGGTGAGTGTGGAAAAGAGGTGAAGAGGCGAGTGCAGGCAGGTTGGAACGGGTGGAGAAAAGTGTCAGGTGTGTTGTGTGATAAAAGAGTATCACTGAGAATGAAAGGAAAGATGTTCAAGACGGTGGTGAGACTAGCGATGTTGTTCTGCTTAGAGACAGTGGCACTGAAGAAAAGACAGGAGGAAGAGCTGGAGGTAGCAGAGCTTAAGATGTTGAGGTTCTCTTTGGGAGTGACGAGGATGGACAGGATCAGGAATGAGTACATCAGAGGGACAGCTCATGTTAGATGTTTTGGGGATAAAGTCAGAGAGGCCAGATTGAGGTGGTTTGGACATGTTCAGAGGAGAAACTGTGAATATATCGGTAGAAGGATGCTGAGGTTGGAGCTGCCAGGCAGGAGGTCTAGAGGAAGACCAAAGAGGAGATTTATGGATGTAGTGAGGGAGGACATGAAGTTAGTTGGTGTGAGTGAAGAGGATGCAGAGGATAGAGTTAGATGGAGGCACATGATTCGCTGTGGCGACCCCTGAAAGGGAGCAGCCGAAAGGAAAAGAAGAAGACAAGAATATGGTACATGCTTGTTTCAAAGGTAACTGATTAAAGGGGCTCTACATGTTGAAAGATGCAAATGACATGGAATGAAGAATTCAGACCTACAACATAACTCCACTCTCTACAAATGAACCTACTATAACACACAAACATTTCATTTCTGCCTGAATGCTTATAACCAAAGAAACTGTAAGAATAGTGAAGTGTGTATACAAAAAGATAGAAAGACAGATGACTACATGGGCTACTTTTAATTGAATTGTGACTTCAAAATATATTATTAATTACTGCTTTGTTAATTATACCTTTCAGAAAATAAAGAATACATTTTTTATTTTTATTTTTTTTAATTTAGGGATCTTTTTGGCATCACCTGCATGATTGTGCATCCTTGTACACACAAAAAATAAAAAACAACAAAACGCACACTAAAGAACATTGCTACTTACCAATCTATAGAACATTAAGACATTCAAAACAGTGTGGTAAAGAATATTTTAAGTATTTCTAAGTTTATACTAGTTTTTTTCCCCCAAAACTCGCATCAGAATTTCAGTGAATATAAACTTACTACTGCAGCTTCTTAAATCTGTTCTCTTTGCACAGATGAAGGCCTATGCACCCTGCTGCTAATGTCACACAGTGACACGGTAATCATTGAGATAAAGATTGGAGCACATTTTTTTTCAGAAGAAAAAAAATAAAATGCGGTGCCTGATACACTTATCATAAGATTATTCTGCAGAATAGACTCAGACTGTCAGACTGTAGTCTGTCTGTTCCCATTAGTAAAGAAATATACTACACCAAATGGACAAAAAGGCTCAGACAGGTTATGCTCATCAGTTAGCTAGTCATCTTCGGAGACAGATAGGAGAAGTCTTCTCCTCCTCTTCTTCTTTAGTACAGTGTAGTACCTATAGTACTACAATAAGCTACATTACATCAGAAACAAAGCCAATGTTTGGCAGATGCTTTTATACAAAGGGAATTAAGTAACATACACCTGGGCAACGTAGCATGCAATGTCTTGCCAAAGGGCAATTTTAAATGTAGCCAGGAGAAACCAAAAGACCCTGTTGTTTATAAATGCATGAACCCCATTCTTAGAAACCCTGTCTACAAAAAAGAAATCTATAATCTGTGGTTCATCATTATGCACATACAGTGCATTTTCACCTGCAGTCGTCTGGCTACTGATGATTGCTCGACTGAATAGAGCCACCACTTTCCTCCACCCACTGAACACAGCCAGTTTGCAGAGCCACAGCCACATGAAAGCACTTCCACAGGGTATATTAGTACTGTAACTATCTTCCAGAGAAAAGAGTTCGTGTGCGCCCAGAAATTGGTTTCATTTGTCACTTTCGCATTCGTTTCCAAAAATAGTTTTTAAAGGGGTCTTTAAAGCCTAACTTTTACTTTCTAAACTAAAGGTAAAGGTCAACAATCTTCATACCGAGAATAATAATAATACATTTTATTTTCATAACACTTGGGAGAGTTTTCGAGTTAAGAAAAAAACTTCAAATGCTATGATTCACCATATTTCTACCAGAGATCTTGCACTCGTGTGGTTGACTGCCCTACTTCAGACTGTGGTACAAAGTAATGTAAGTTGGGACATTTGGGACCCCATGTTCAACGATGTCTCCACCATGACTTGTGCAATCAAAAAAAAATGTCACTGAGTGGTGTGATGCGCCTGTATGAGGTATTTTCATTTTTGGGCAATAGTGGTCTATAGCACAGTTGAAACATGAAACCCAGATTTTAAATTTAAGAAGCAAATGCAGAGGAACAATCAGAGGAACAGTGAGAGAAAACTATGGGTGATACGATATGTAGCCAAATATGAGACCAGACCTGGGAATCATTGAGAAGATTGGGAGCTAAAACCCAGTCATACAGGGAAAAATTGTTACTGTGTGATTCTCTAACTCTCCCAGGGACCAAAACCACTAATACCAAGAGCAGCAGCAGGACACAGTGAAAGAAGAAAACAGCAGGGGGCACAGAGAGAAACACAGTGCAAAAGTGAAATCAGAAAAACAAGGTAAATGAAGAGGAGGTACACAGAAACACACGTTTGTATAAGTAGATATTATCTTTTTTTTTTTTCTTTTTTTTTTACCTGGGTAATATATTCAGGATGAAGGTCCCTGCATGTGATTTCCTATTCTGTCCAAGTCCAGTTCACGTGGCTGGGCATGATCAGTGTTTTGTCAGACAGGAAGTGATGGGTTGCATGTATCAAGCAGATGACACGAGAGAATAACACCAGTGTGTGTGGGCTTGTTTGGATGGTAGTAGGTGCAGTGTGCTGTAAAGCAAGGCAGGGGCCCAAAAACAGGGGAAATTTACACAAAGAGAAAACAAGTGACCACCAAGAGCAAAAAGAGACCAAAATGATTAGAGAAAAAAAAAAAAAATCAAAACCACCGAGAGACACAAGGTGGCCATAATGACACAAAAACGTGTTAGAATAGATCTTCAGTGAAGGATAAGGCATTAAAGCAGTGTTCTTTCTATAACAGATCCAAGTACATTATCTATTACAAAGTGTATCAAGGACACAAAAAATAGCTTTAGGTTGTTTTTCTGAGGTTTATATAACATTTCATTTCATTCATTCTGCAGTAAAACAGGCTCCTTCTAATATTTGGCACAAATCTTCACTAAATATATAAAGAATTACAGAATACAACCTTATTTAAAACACTGTCTGATTGACAAGGAACATCTTTAGAAAACTCCACAACATGTAAGATGACTCCCACACAAATGGATGGAAGTCATCTTCATTCAACTTCTAATGACTGACCCAACATTTAGACGCCACATCTAATGCAGTGACTAATCTGATCTGCCTTAACAGAAATCTATTGGATTCCTTGTAACCTTTCTTCACGAATATAAGATTTTTATTGGAATTCTTGAATCTAACAATTATTATTACTTTCTGTAATGTACAGACTGCAGGCACATTCACAAGTTAAAGTTAGACAAACGTGATGATGAGAAATGAGCTTGCAGCATGGCAGTAATAACCAAAATTAACAACACTTGCCTAGTAGTATGAAATTATATCGCCGGCACCTGATGCAACCTCTGAAGTCACTGCCTACTGCAGGTACTGAGCATCGGCAGGTGCAGCATTCTGCAAACTGGGTTTAATGAGAGCACTGCACCAGCTGATAAACAGGCTGTCCATGTGAAAAAGTGAACCTGTGCCTTTCTGAGGCTCAACTTAGTCTGCACATGAGTCACTGCGCAGCCCACACTCGGACTGTAAGCCCACACTGTGCAGGTGAAGTCAGTTAATCCTGCAGAGATTCAAACATTTCAAGCAGAGCAAATCTATCAAATAGAAAACCGTTGCAAGTGGAGGCTGGTGACAGGGTTGGCCTCGTTTCTTAAGAAGGTCAATGTGTCACTTCCTCAGACTTGCCCTCCTGGCCAGATTTTTAACCTGGAACTTTCCAGTTTTTTACTCCGATTCAGTTTTCCAGCTGATCAAAAACCAAATCATTTAAGCAGCAGGCACATATTCAATGGTCCACATTTTCAGCTCTCGTCAACTTTCAGCATACATTGTATTCACAATCTCATTCTTACGGCCACTACCTAAAGCTTACTGCACCACCACAGATGGGAGTTTGAACATAGACTAAATAGTAAATGGGGAGCACTGCTTGGTGCTTCGGCTCCATCTTACATTTTCATTTAGAAATTTGGCAGATGCTTTTGTCCAAAGTGACTTACAAGCCAAGCAGAAAACATAAAACCAAGGTCCTATCAGAAGATGTGTTTCCGTATAACGAGTTTTTCAGGAAGCTAACAGGAAGCCAGCGTAAAGATCTGAAGAGTGGTGTGACAGGAGTCCTTTTTGGCTGTATATAAATGAGGGGAGCTGCTGCAATTTGGATCATCTGCAAGGGTTTGATTGTGCAAACTGGTTACCCCATTAACGTGGCATTGCAGTATTTAAGCTGGGATATGACAAGCTCCAGTACAAGGAGTTGGGTTTTATATTCCTTAAGGTAGGGTCTGATCTTTCTGATGTTGAAGATGACAAATCTACATGCCTTAGAGACTGAGGATATGTGGTCTGCAAGGCTCACTTAGTCGTCGATGATAACCCCCAGATTTCTGGCCGATCACTGAAGATCCAATGTTGAGGCTGTGTTGTTTCGAAAGTCTGGCTGGAAAGACAAGAACTTCGGTCTCGGAGAAGTTGAGCTGAAGATGCCTCTTTCTCATCCAAGCAGGAATGTCTGAGAGACAAGCAGAAATGCATGATGACAGTGAAGTCATCTGGTGGAAAGGACAGGATGAGCTGTGTGTCATCAGCATAGCAGTGATAGGAAAAGCCATGTGAGCAAATGATAGAACCCAGGGATGTAGTATAGACAGAAAAAAGAAGAGGACCAAGAACTGAACCCGGCGGCCCACTGGTACAACGGCTATGAGATTGAGAAACACGCCCCTGCCGGGATACCTTGAAGGTTTGTCCTGATAGGTAGGAGCAAAACCAGGATCTAGAGAAGTCACAGAGTGTTGACAAGCGATCGGATGGTTCACAGTGTCAAAGGGTGCAGATAGATCGAGTAGGATTAAGACAGAAGACAGACCTGCGGCTTTTGCAGCTGGGAGAGATTCCATGACCATCAGGAGTGCTGTTTGTGTGGAGGGACCACTCTTGCTGCCACACTTAACCGCAACACTTCGGTACAACTTTCACATTACTGCTTATGCTGCACCAATCTGCTTGTTGATCCAAGTGAGGAGTCGGCCCTCCTCACTTGTGAACAAAGTAGTGAAATGGTTAAACTCTTTCGGCTTCAGAAACAAGGTACATAGTTCGGACATAGTTCAAACATCTAAAGGGAGCATTGATACAATTTTAGAATTTAAAGTACATCTGAGACATAGATTAAGCCTATAGGTCTTCCTGTGTGTATGTGTGTGTGGCCAGTGTTACAGTCAGTTTTCGAACAATCTAAACCACGACACCGACTGAACTGTCGGACTAACTTATAGAATAAAAATCATCATTTTGTGTTTATATGTATATGTAGACAAATGTATAATGAAGCCAATAATGCAATTATGTCTGGACAACATAAGCACCCCTTATTATATAGTATGTTATAGTTGTTTAAAAAAAACACATACCCCATTTCCAGAATGGTTGGGAGTACAAAGAAATCATTTTCAGTGTTTTCACATATTTTTTCCGCAAAACTAGCTGAAATGTTGACCATCTCACCACAGAACACATATCTTTGCATCCATGTATATGGATATGGATATTGACTCAGGCCCCACGAACTTGCGTTTCTGAACAGAAATCGATGATCTGCTTCCTCCTTCTGTAATGGTTTAGGTTGCATTTCTGGATGCCAAGGGTTTATGCCCCGTTTATACCCAGTCCAATTATGAATTAACCTGTTAATTTCAGCATAATTTGTTGTGTTGTGTTTCTAGGATATTCAATAAGAATTTCAGTCGTTGTCCCAACTTTTGAAAGTCTAAATGTACTTACATCTACATTAAACAAAGCAAGATTCAATTGAATTATTACATCATAGATTTCATGTTTATTGAATTTTAAAGTTCCATATTTTATGGCAGATATTTTAAAATTCATTGTGCTTTGATGTTTGATTTCTTTTTCTTTTTTCTCTCCTTTCAGTCTCATTTTATGTTTGTTGTTCCTGCTTGACCTTTTCCTTTTGCACATTTCCAATCTTAAATATTCTTCTCTGTCTACTGTTGCACTGTTGCATTTCGAACTTCTTCCTCTCTCTGTCTCCCCAACCCTTCACTCTGCCAATTTAACGATCCAAAACTCTGAGACAGAATTGTGCAGTACTCAAACACGCATATTATTTACTGCATAGGCAGAGACTTCCTCCGAACAACATAGCAGTTGTTCTTAAACACAAAAATTCACTATTTCACTAAATGTTCATAGTCTCATCATTAACACATTTATCACAAATCACCTTGTTCTCAGGAAACAAAGAGTATATGTTTGAACTGTGAACTGTTTTCCCGGTATAGGGGTCAGTGTTTTTGGCAGCTAAATTGAAGTGCAGCTACAAAAAACAGATGATGTATCAGCTTACTAATAGTCCACTTTGGGTTTTTTTTTTGGACATCATGCATGATGCAATACAAAAGCTTCAAATGAGCTGGGTTATTTCCCAGGTAAGGGTTTGTCAGTGCACACCAGCAAAACATTGAATTACACGGTGAATGTGCAGTCTTTATATGGGAAAATGCTTTCTCATTGGAACAGAGTTGTGGTTGATTTTTGACGTCAAACAGCTAAGCACGTGTAGGCACACACAGCAATGCCTCCTCCAGGCTGTTACCTCAAGGTTCAGATTCATAATGGCGATCTGCTGCCTTTTGCAGTAAAAACCCATCTCTCCAGTAAAAGAAAAGAATACTTAATGATCTCAAAATCCCAGTGCAGGAAGGGCTTTCTTAGCCCTGACGGGTTCCTGCAGTCACAAAAAATTAAGGTCTCAAGCCAAAAAAAAAAAAAGATTGGGAACAACTGCCAAACTAACTAACTATTCCCAGTACTTTATTCTGACCCTGACCTGTGAGCTCCCTGTGCAACAGCAAACATTCAATTTCCTGATGATTGCACTGTAACCATCCTGAAATACAATCTAATACCAACATTTGCATGATGCTTCTTGAAAGAGCTACATACATGTTGTTCCCCTGCTTAATTGGTTCAGACTCTGCTGGTCACAGCGTCCACAGCTTCCAAGGCCATAAACATGTCCTTTTACAAGTACTGTGCAGAGCTAACTGCGTGGCACCCCCCCCTCCCCTCCTACAGCTCCCTGCAACTGTTAAAGAAAAGGTGAAGCTTCTCCTCCCTCAATACTTGGAGCAGATCAATAAAAGGAGGGGTGTGTAGGTGGAAAATGAAAAAATGTAAAAACTCCATACAATCAGTAGTTACGTAGGAACACGAGACAGTACCTCATTTCAAGAGGCACTAGACAGCTTTCAAAGAAGTTTGATATAAAGTTTCAAATTAAAGCCCTTTCATACTGAGCAACAAACCAGCGGCACTATGGCTAAAACTAGCACTTGTTTTTATCATTGCTCAATATAAAAACATTTCAATGAATCTAGGATACATTTTTGTTGATTTCAGTTCTCTCTGTATTTAATAATGTCATCCCAGCTTTACTACAGGACATGATCCTCACTGAAAGGAAGCAGCCATAAAGTAAGGCGAACACCGGCTGCCCACAAGGGCTTTCGCCCCCTACTTTTCTCTCTCACTGATTGGCTGAACCTCAAGTCTGAAGTGTGTCAAATCCTGTCAGATGCCAGCGTCTTCATCGGGTTCACATCCAAGTCTGCAATGATTTGCAGATTACCCACTAAGTGACCTGCTGAAATAATACAGACACACCCACCCCCATCACCCTGGGGGGCTCTCCAGTGAACACTGTGGAGTAACCCAGGTCCTCTAAAGAAAGCAGCACCACTATAACTGTACTAGACTGCCAGGTTGCTTCTCAGCCATATTCATATCCACACCACAAACATATTGCCACAAGGCAAACCTCTACAATGTTTCTCCTTTTATGCATTTGTCTTTTGTTTTTTGCCCACATGGAATGATTTTCTTCTCTGTGCACCAACTCACTAAATCTTATTCCTTGTATGTGAAAACCTACCTATCAAAAACAGAACAAACGTCGATTCTTGTGACAAATATTGCTATTGTTAAAAGTATAACTGTGAAAAATGTGAATCACACTGACTACAAAGCTACAATGTGAGACTTCGAACTTGCTTTGAACTTACTTTTCCATCACCTGCACAGCTCTTCAGGTCAAAACAAAGAAAATAAAAATGCTACAAAATGTATTTTCCCTCACATGAGACAATGAGATCTATGACTTTTCTTATCCGTTGCCCCCTTATGGAAAGGTGTAGACAAAATCCCACCTAGTATTTTTATCCCACAAACCAGTAAACCTCAGAGCATTGTCACATCTTTCATATCATTGTTTTATGGCTCACAACTTTACAGTTCTGGTTCATCACGCGACTGTTTTTAAGTAGATAAACCTGCAGTACAGTGGTGTTCATTCCTAGACTCACTACCAATAGAAAGATGAATTTTAACGGACACAACTGGGACAGACTTGTTGCCACAATAGACCTTTTTCAGACTTCCGCATTTCTCAACCCAAAGCTGCCGAAATCGGACTGGTTTACTTCCGTTGTACGTTATTGTATACGGACAATGGCATAATCTATAAATTTGAGCTTTTGTAGTTTACCTGAATGTTCGTGCTACTCATTTCCAAAAAGATCGACAACTTAGAAAATGGGTGCAAGCGATTAGCTGAGATGAAGGAGGAAAGCGCTCATAGGTACCACGTAGATTTGTAGTCGTCACTTCACTACAGAGGGTTACATCAAAGCAGGCGGGAGTCGTCTTATAAACTGAGTTGTCCCAAGCTGCTTTTCGTGGAACAACTTTGTTCACAAGGGCAAGTAAACGTTTAGCTGCGGGGGAAACAGTCTCCTCTTCGTCTGATGTGTGGATACATTTTGGCTGAATGTCCTGCTTTATGAAAGTTTATGCTCGTAACTATACAAATACACCATTTTATTCATTGCAGGAACATTGTAAAACACTACTGCAATCCATTGTTACTGTGTCAATGCGTTGCACAGCTTAAAGCAAAAATTGGGTTCCCCGTTCGCAGGTTTTTGTGGGGGAAAAAACGCACAAATTGGCCTGAGCTCTCCCTTAGTGGGTTGAATAATAACCTTTTTTTTTTTTTTTTTGCGCTATATTTCTGATGACCACTGTTAACCAGTCTTAGCATTTTGCTTTGGTTTTTAAATTTGCTTGTGTCTTGTCTATTTGCAGTGATGTGACCTCTCAGGCCCACTGTACATTGGGGAAAATGTGCAATGCTAAGAGTTCCTCAGCCAGCATTTACTTTAATTCCAATAAATGGCTTCTCCTATCTAAGGATAGACCCTCGGATCCTGACTAAGTGAATGGTCAAATGAGTCACCATTACAGGATAGTTAAATGACTCTGGAAAGCTCTGGAAGCTAGAGATGATTATAATACATACCATCATTACCATCACAATTAAGAAAAGAGGTGAATGAAAGAAAATGATGAAATTGCAGTTTATCTATTAAGCCTCTTGTGAATTCAACCATTGTGCTTTTTGGGGCATCAACACGATGAGTTTGTGCCCTTTATAATTTATAAGTGACAAAATAACCAGTGGTGCACCATGTACCATCCTACACCAATCCACTCAAACATTATTACAAGCTGGGGGATTTTGAAAAAATATATATATTTATATGGGGTTTTATAAGAGCTGTCAATTCATTTAGATTTTGATCACAAATTAATTGCAAATGGTTTATCTACTCAAAATTTGTTGCAAAGAGACATTTTTCCACGCATATAATACGTGGATACATGATACTGATGGCATTGACTTGGCAAAGCTAATGAACCAACAACTGAGTGAAAATATACTAATTTCTACAATAATATGTCCCTTATCATTTTATCTGCATGAAAATGTAACAAAAAGCAATTAGACAAACTCACTATTACCGCAGGCGGAGCTGATATCACTGTTCTGTGTTTATGCTTGTTTAACAAGTGTTTTAATTAGTTACTTTTATTGGCTTATTACTTGCTGAAGTGCATTTGCCTGGAACAAGACAGTGACAGAATTGTCCACCTGAGTGTCTCACCTCAGGTGGGATCCATCACCAGACTGCTGCAGCAGCTGTTGCTGTGCGCTGTGAGTCTGTATGTTTAGCCTCTTTCACACATGCATTGGGATCTTGAAATTCCCGGGACAAAGTCAGGAGATGGGGCTTGTAAGAATGCAAATGCCGAATAGGAAATCGATCTGGAAATGACCCTCGCTCTGTGGTGTGTGTGTACAGGAGCTGCCCCACCATCTGGAGAAACTGACATAGAAACTGTCACTCAGTGCATTTAGGTGCAAAAAAAATAAAAATAAAAAAGGATGAGAGTCGGTCAGCATTGCTACTGTCACTCACACTGTCAAGCTATGCACAGGCGAGGCAATGAGTTATTAAAACAGAACACACATTTTTAAAAAAAAAGTTTATTGCATTAGCCCCATTTTTAATAAATATAAAACACAGCTGGATAACTCTAATATCTGCAAGAAATACCTGCTTTCACAACTACAGATTGACGAGGTACAACACAAATGCTACGGATAGGGGGAGCCAGGATGACAGTTCAGGAGGAGATATCATCATCATCATCCCCACAATCAGACATTGGGTTCCAAGCCCCAATGACAACAAATGAGTTTAATGCAAGAGCAGCTGACCTGAGATTGAAGATCATGGCTAAGATGGACACCTGTAACCTCTGTGGCTGGTTACTAAGATTAAGTGATGTACCTTCTGAACGTCTACTAGAGGATGTGAACGCAGCACTATGAGCAATTTCAATTATGACCATCACTAAGACCAACAGGGCAACCATGATCCTTGAGATGCTTGGCTACAAGATCAACATAAGACATAAGGTGCAGTATCCGCCATGGAAACGGTGGGCGGAGGCTAAGGTCAAGGCAACACGGAGCGACGATCCAGCACACACAACAGTGGAGTGCAGGCAGCAGGCATACATGGAAGGCCATAACCACATGGCTGGCATAGTGCACCGAACACGCGCTGGAAGTCCCAAAGTCAAAATGGGATACACCTCCAAAGGTGGCTGAGAATGACAGATCTAAGATCACGTGGGACTGGTAATGGCCTACCAACACTGGGGGCTGTGACCCTTAAACTGGGAGAGTGGATCCAGCAGATTCCAGGAACAACATCTCAGATCAGCTAAGAACAGCTAAGATACTGCGCAGGACCCTCAAGATCCCAGGCCTGTGGTAGAGGACCCAAAGCTTGTAGGAAGAAGTAGAACTGCCCCAAAAGAAGGACCGAGTGGGGCAATAGATATATTTATGTAATTACAAATTTTATGTTAGAAGGTAAAATGGTTAACATCAGCTCCACCTTTACCAACAGGGACCTGTCACACTTAGTTTTTTTGAATAATTGTTTTACATGTTTTGCCATAATAACTGTTTAAAATACTTTGTTGTTGTAAAAGAGTACTTTTACCTTTGTACCTTTGTAAGTGCCCCGGCATAATTAAACAAAACATTTTCCTCCAGTAAACTATGTAAGCAAGGAAAGATGGGACTTGCTATGTCCAACTAAACCCTGCTTAGCATTTGTGCATATACACTAGAGAGCATTTTCCTTTCATGCCTTGTTTCTTTTCTACAGGGCACCGCAGTCCACTTAACAGAAACAGGAACATCAATTATGGCATCATTCTGATGTGCACAATTTATGGCCGATAATAGGGTTATTACTCATAATCAGTCTTGAGCCCCTGCTGAGGATAAACATTTACTATATCTGAGGTCTGTAGCTATCTTGTTTGTCTCTGATTGACCGAAGGGCAGTTTAATCAGGCTCAGGGACACTGTCGAGGCAGTTTGCTTTGATATGACAGAGGCAATGACAGATTGTTTGTAGACTAGACATATTTAAAGCTGCAACACTTACTGTGATAACTGACTTGGTGACCTAGGTGCCGTTGAAGCTTTAAAACATACATTGCCCTCCACATGCATATCGTAGATCTTCTGGATGAGGAAGTTCACACCTAAGGCCTTTTCAGTCCAAAGAAACTTTGATAGTTCTTAGAAATGCTGGAGGAAGTTCCCGCTTTTTTGTGTTGTCTGCATTGCAATAACTGAAAACAATAATAGCTGTTAGAAAGCCCCATTTGAGGAACATTTTTCATAGTAGGAGCTCTCCCACCACAGTAGGGACCATTGGTGACATAAGTATAAGTTAAGTGGTCAAATACTGAGCCAAGCAATGGTCAAGGCAAAGCATTTGAGCCAGAAAGTAGCCATTAAGATTTTGAATAAAGTATGTGGTCAGTTTATCCCAATTAAGTCTGTTTTTAAATTGAATCTGATGTAAAATGCATTTTGCCCAGTGGTCATCTCAGCAGCTAATAGCCCTGCTCCTGAGAGGAGTGACCGGTCAGGGCCTGCTGTCACTCCTGGGGAGATCTCATTTACTACTGGCTCTGATGTTTAAGCATTTTTAAATATGAAATGATTTATTCTGGAACATAAAATGCTTGTGTCAATTTTTTTTCAGTTTTCCTGGACGTAAAGTTAAAAGAGCATTCCTATGGGGGTGTGAATGCAAACAGAAAAAAGTATTTGAAGGTTTGTAGATTTTGGGGGAGCACGCATGTGGTTAGTCCCTACGACTGTTTGGTCCGAGTGGACCTTCTTACTCTTAATTCTGCTGTAGTGACCAGCTGCCACAACAGAGAGCAGCTGATACCCCACTGTAACTTTAAGGATTCTTATCGTGAGAAACAAACAATGATCGTCTTGTCAATCTGTCATGACTAACTTCTGATTACTCATAGCAATAAACAATGGCATGAGTTTTGATATTGTTTGCAGCTGCGAGTGAAGGTTTTAAATGAATTGAAAACCCTGCATAGCCAGACGGCATTCACTCACCAAAGTTGCTTAGAAGGCTACAGAAAACTTTCTCAGACTCGAGCAAAATCCTATAAAGAGTAATATTTAGGACCTTTTCAAACTTCCACCAAATCACAATTTTCCCACACAGCTGCAGTCTCGACCTCAATGAGCTTGATCAGAAAAAAATATTTGCTATGAAAGTATACAAGATGCTGTATGTGTTATTTATAAAGCTATATTATCTAGAGTATAATCTACAGCAGGTCTTACCACATTCCAGAAGACAGGGTTGAAAATGATGGCGATCACAGCGATACAAAAGCTGGAATCACGAATGTTGATGAGCTTTAGGAATTCATCCAGTGGCTTCAAGTCCATCTGAAAGGCGACAATGATGTGATAAAAAGGGATTTAAGAAGAAATAAACACAGAAACATAAATAAATGAAATACATCTATTATATATTGATGTGACAGCATACTATTGTCTTCCATAGCTAGTTATGAGACGGTGTTAATAACACAGTTTGTTTTCATTGTTGCATTCTGTGAATTGTACAATATGCATAAAACCAGGAGGATGAATAGCCCCTACATATTCTGCCTAATTATGTCTATATTCTTAGTATTGCTAAAGAGTAACTAAACCTCCTCGTCTGAGCATAACCTTACCCACTGCATATTTTTTTTAAATGCCGGGGATTCAAACCAGGGACCTTCTAGCTGTAAGGCGACAGTGCTAACCACTCCACCAGTGTGCTGCCAACTAAAAGGCACATATATGTTTGTTTTAAAACATTTGTACTTGATATTAACTCACTGGCCACTTTATTAGGTACACCTATGCAATCTAATGCAACTCAATACAGAAGCTCTGCCTAGAATTCTACTTTTATAATGTTATCATTTCTCCATTTTTCAGTTAAAACTGTCAGAAAGGGAATAATTCTACTCTGATTATTATTGAGGTCTAAGTGGTTAGTGGGGTCGTACTGGAGTGCATTATAAGAAGAGGTGGTTCTAATGTTTAGGTCACCATATTTTAAATTAATGAGGGGGCCAAAACATTAGAACCATCTCTACACATACTGCATAACTCTGTGTACACTTATGCCCATATGACACCAGAGGAGTAGATCAGCTTTCTTTATTTGTTGCTTGACAAAAATCAGTACCTTGCAACTAACTGAGAGACGAATCGATGGCTGTGCTCAGTTGTGTTATTTGTTGCAGGTCAGAAAAGAAGGACAAAACAGAAAGATTGAATTTTGGTAGAGCACTGGGTTTTGATGCAAAAGGCTGCGGGTTCAAATCCCCACCGCACCAGTTGTGGCCCTGCCCAACCACCAGGGCCATCAATGGGAGGGTTGTGGCAGGAAGGGCATCAGGAGTAAAAAAAAAAAAAAAAAAAGGTGATGCCAAGTCAACAACTGGAACACGTTCTGCTGTGGCGAAGAGACAAGCTGTTGATCTTTGAATTTTTTTATGGTTAGGCATAGCACGTTTGAAAAGACTCAAAATTATTAGCACACTGTGAATATCTACTATGAATATATTGTTTACTGTAAAGATGAAGCTATTTATTTGCTATTTACTCAGATAGACATAGATGCTGGAAAAGCTAGTATGAGAATTACTAGACCAAAATTTGAAAAGAATACTATATGTGACAGTCATACATCCGTTAAGAGGTTTTCATAATATCTTTATTTTGCTGTTATTATCCAATGACGTATCCCAATATTAAAAAAAAAATTGAATGACGGTAACGAAGACATCTCTTATTCAAATTAAAAGCTTAAGAAAGTTTGACTAGCAAAAAATACATTTCATTTAATTCATGAATTTGTTTGTACACATATGATTATTAAATATATGAACACCTACAAAAACAACAAATACGCTTTGTTTTGGTTTTTATTGGAACAGAAACATGTAGTTATCGTGTACCCTGCTTTTATTTTGAAAACCAAAAAGGATTGCGCAGGCTGTGTTCCGGTAGTGAACAGACGCTACCAGTCGGTCCTGCTGAGGACTTACGTTCATTCACTGTGATGTTGTACTGACACACGAGACATTTAAAGACACTGAACAGTTTAACTTTGACCATTTTCAGTTTTACCTTGGAGTAATCCACGTTGTTGAGTCCTCCGCAGCAATCGAGCGGCAAAGGACGCTGACCTGCGGCGGGATTAATGTTCCGCTCGGCGGCGGCGCCTCTGCCGCTCATACAACCAGAATGAAGAGTGTCAGACGACCTGCACTCACCTGTGTGTACTGGTGATAAGCTGTACTGCACAATATTTGCTACAAGAATCTTATTCTTTAGTGAATGAGGGCTGCAGCTGCTCTGCAGCGGAACACATGCCCGAATAACCTGTAACCCTGTTCAGTGCATTCTGGGAAATGTAGTTCATAGATCATTGGCATTGGCAACATTAATAAGACATAAAACTCGAGTAGTGATGTTTTTTTTTTCTCATAATATAAACCCAAGTGATTTATTTTAACCTGCTGCTACACTGTAAATATTTTTTTTAAAAATGTAATCCTTTACTGACAATGGTTTGTGAACAGTATGACAAAAGTGAGGTGTTCACCTTGTACACACAAACATATATGAACATTCTGAAAATCCTAAAACTGTAGGACATGTCTTCTTGTGATTGTTTCCTCTTTTTCAGTGAAGGGAATGCGGAGTGACATCTGCTGACTGGAAACTGTAAGGCTACTCAGACTGTGCATGTGTCGAGGAGAAACTTCTCAGCATTAGACACATCTCTTCAGTCCTTCAGTCGATTCGCATTTTTGACTGGCCAAGTGTTTTCTTTGCTTTAAAAATGTCTGTCTGCCACAGGGAGATATATATTTTTAATTTATGTAATCCTGCTGATAATATATTTTTTCTTATATGATCAATATGCAATCAGTACACAAACACGTATATTTGTCATATAAGTCAACATATCCAATGAGGTATATCTGGTTTGATCATTAGAATTTTAAAAAATGAACGATATCTGTGTATATTTTCTGTTTATTTTTCTCCAGCCTAAGTTTTATCTTTGTAAATAAAATGGAGAAGAGATTTATGTAATTTTATTTCCGTCCTTAGTTTTCCTCCTATTCTTGTCTTTGTTCTTTTAGCCCTTTAGTCGTTCTTATCCCGACTCCTCTTCTTCTTCTTTGCCTTCTCCTTTCTTTATTTCTATATCCTTCTCTCTTCCTTTCCCCTCCTCTGCTGTTTTTTTTCCTTCCCTCCTTAATTAATTTCACCTCCTTTCATCTTTATCTCTCTTCTCCTTTTCTTTGTTTGAATTTTTTTTCCTCCCTTGTCTTGTTACCTACTATGCCTCCTCTTGAGCCTTCAACCTTTTCTTACCTTCAACCTTGCATACGTACTGTTTTGTCTCACTTTGTTCCATAATTTACTTCTGCTCCTCTCTGCTCTACCTCCTCCACTGCCCGCTGGTTGTGTGGAGTCGATCGTTTATGTAGCAGACGCCCCATGTGAAGGAAGAATAGGAGGAAGCATGTCAATCTTTTCATCTCCCTGACTAAGCATACTATCCCTTCATTATGCTGCGAGGTGTCAGAGGCGAGAACTTTATCATGTAAATCATTAGATTAATGCCGTAATTGAGATTGTCTCTCCTGCTCCTACCGTACTTCAGCATACTTCTGTCTTACTTTTACTTTCTGATTAAGCTTCATACTGTAAACTGTTTAAAGTGCATTTAGAAACTTTTCAGACCCCTTTTAATTTTTTCAATTTTTTTTTTTTGTAATGTTGCTGCCCAAAACCCAGTATTGCATAATGACATAAGTGAACACAACATTTTAAAAATGTTTGCAAATGGATGAAAAAAGAAAAACTGAAATATCACATTGGCCTTAATATTTAGACCCTTTGCAACAGCACTCGAAATTTAGCTCAGGTGGCTCCCGTTTTTACTTGATTGTTGCTGAATTGTTTTCTACATATTGACTCGATCTGTGATAACCTACAAAAATCCACATGATTCTCTGGTCTGATGAAACTATGATAAAACTGTTTGGCCTCAATTCTAAATGTTATGTCCAGAAGAAACCAGGCACCCCCCGTCATCACCTTAATCCTAAAGTGAAGCATAGTGGCGGCAGCATTATGTGTGTTTCTCAGCAGCAGGAACTGGGAGACTGTACTTTACTCCATTCAGCTTTTCCTCAACTCTGACCAGAGATATCCTCAATGAAAACCTATTCCGAAGCTCTCAGGACCTCAGGCTGGGTCGAAGGTTCACTTTCCAACATGACATGGCTCAGAGACAACTCTGTGAATGTCCTAGAGTGGCCAAGCCAGAGTTAACTGCTGACAAAGGTGCTTCAACAAAGTACCGAGCAAAGGGTCTGAATACTATGGGGTATGTTTTACATGTTTTCATTTTAAATAGATTTACGGGCATATTTAAAATTCACTTTTTACTTTGTCATTACGGGGTGCTTTTAGATTATTGAAGAAAAAATGTGGTATCAGGCTGCAACATAACAAAATTCCAAAAAAGTGAAGTGAACTTTCTGAATGCACTGTACATACAAAGCCAGCATAGCGTTATCTGAGCACAAAAGGATGGTATTATTGTGTTCAAGCGTTTTGCGTTGACTGAGGCAGTTGGATAAAGATCTGATTCTTTTCTCTCTAGCGTCTATCTTTTTATAGCCTGTTGTGTGTCCTTGAGGCGAATAATGTCAGTTATGGAGACTACATACTAACAAACAGATAGTATTGTGAAATTATGATAGAAAGACTGAAAAAACAGCTGGAGGATAGAAAGACCCAGTCAGACAAAAGAATTAGGGGACAAAACCACACTGAGAGCTCAAAAATATCTTTAAAGCTGCCATATATAGGCCTGTATCTGTATTAACCGTAAAATGAGTCAATCATTGGGTAAAACACACTTTAATTATGAAATGACTCAGCACTTCCTTACAGCTGTATGAAGCTTTTTTAGCACCTTTACGCCCACTGTTTTGGTTTTTCTCATAGTGTTTTTGTCCACAGCAGGTAGCTCTGGAAAAAACCCAATGCTCAGCACGAAATGGCAGGTAATGTGAGCAGCTGGCGTGTTAAACGTGGAGCATTTAGCACCTAAAGTGCTGGTGAGATGTAATGACAAATCTTAGTCTGAATAGTAGGATTAAACTAACTATAGGCTTAAAACTCAGCACGTAATCAAACCTCCACATAAAGGCTAATGCTCCAGGTGTAGTGAACATGTAAATAAGCTATTTACCAACAACTTACTTTTTCATTTCACAATTTGCTTTTACTTTGATTTTACCATAACTAGCTGCATTTACTGAGTATACTGGTCCATTATAAAATACAGTTGGTTCGCTGATTGAGCTGTTGCCAACAAAAACTGTCATGTTATTGAATAGTCTTTTTAATAATTCAGGATATTCTGGATTAGATTTATTTCATTTCTTGCCATCTGATTTATCAATTTATGAGAATAGCATAAAGAACATGGGGAAACAGGTCAGGTACTTTGTTTTCAAAAGAAATTTGTATAGATATATGTATATAGACAAATTTGTAAAATCCACATTAGGAAAATGTCTGAACTTTGCCTGGTGGTGTATTTCAGATGTTTTTCCTTATCTATACTGTCACAACGATTCTTTTTATGATTTAGTACTAATATTTTGTAATCTAAAACATTTTGGTTTCTGATAACTGGGCCCTGCCGTCTCCCTATGACCATGAGCCAAAATCAAGCACTTTGTACACAAAGTTTGTTGTTATTCTCAGCATAAAGAAACATATAATAGGCACAATCAAATGTTTTGCAAGTCCTGTCGGTTACATGCAGTATTTGTTCAGGTTGCAGGACACACAAACCATTACCACATACAGTTAAACATTCACACAGCTCACTGTTTACTTTTCCGTGGGTTAGACAGGAAGACGATGTGTGTTGTATTTTCATTTCCACAATCAAGCACACACACACACACACATCATAGAACAGTTCTCCGCACAAACCACTGATATATTTAAACACAAAAGGGAGTGGAAATAAACATCAGAGCAGCGGCAGAGGGCTGTTGATGTCGCATGCACTTGTGACTGCACTGAGAAATTCATGAAGTTTGATGAAGAGAGAGAGAGAGAGAGAGAGAGAGAGAGAGAGAGCATCATCTGCTAAAGTGATGCTTGAATTCAACACAAGGATGAGAACATTATAAATCTTTCCTACATGCTCTCAATTTGTCTTTCTCTTAAATCTATACAGCTAGTAAGACCTTTATTTTGCGCTTTATATTCACTGAAATTGTAGAGAAACAGAAGTAAAAACATCTGGTACTTTATGCAGTTTCTGTTAATTTGATGATTCTACATCATTTGTGTGTGTGTGTGTGTGTGTGTGTGTGTGTGTGTGTGTGTGTGTGTGTGTGTATCTGTGTGTTTGTGTGAGCTAACTATAAAATGGATCCAACTGCTTAGTCAAACACCACTGCATAAATTGGTCACTGTAATTCAGCAGGTGCTTATATGCCCCTAAATGTAGGTGATTGTATGGTTTTCATATAGTTGATGCACAACACTCAATAAAAAAAAAAATAATGTTCGCATCAGGCTAGTATTTAAACACAAACCCATATTACACATAAACATGCACTCAGAGTACATGCACACACGCATCAGGACACACACGCATGCACATGATGTTACTGTAGGTGCAGATAACCACACTGTCTATCACGATAGCAGCTTGGCGACATCATTTCCTCCAACATCTTCTCCTGTTTACAGTCAGATGCTGTCAGAGAAAAGGAGACCAGGCAGAGCACAATAACAAGGCTCCATGTTTGCTTTCTCACAGTCCCTCTGTCCCTACTGAAAGCACCAAATTATTAAAAACATGGATAGGAAATTAGCCTGACATTTGTTTTGAAAAAACACACAGGAGAAGTTTTCTCCAACAAACACAAAGCAGAAAAATAAATGGTAACTGGACACACTCGTTCAGTATCATAAGATTTCAAAACTGCACTCGTTGGCAGTGACACCTCCACGAAAATGGACTTGTAGTTCCTCTCGGCTCTGCTGAGGATTTTAGCACCTTTCAGCCTTTTGTTTTGGTTTTACAGCCCACAACTGTTTCACTCTTCTCATCTTGTTTGTTTTTAGCTGCAGTGTGCTGTTAGATTTGGTATTTCGAGCTTTGACAAGCCAAATGTGGACCACCTGCTCAGTATCCATTACCAGACAGACAGTTGGAAAATAGCTAGTGGACATAGTGAAAGATTTAATTGCTGAAGAGCGGGATGTTTCTTCTGGGATCAAGTGAAGAGCAAAGCAGAGCTAATAGGAGAGTGAGTGTGTTTGGACTGGGAAGTTGAGATTACCAAGTTCCCAGATATAAGTTTGACCTGGAAGGGCCCCTGAAGTCACAGTTCTGACCTGGAAAATCAGAGAAAATCAACAACCCCAACTTCAAAGATGGCAGCTCCTCACATTAGCACTAGTTCATAGCAATATACTGTTCATAAGAGACTGTCCTCCTGTGAAATGTGATGTAAAATTAAGGCACATCACATTAGTTTGTACAATATTTAGGTCGAAATATTGGTGTTATTCTTTAAAAGTTCTAATATGTCAGAGTTGTCTTTATTGGTACCGATATACAGTTAACAATCTATTTATGCAACTTCAAAGCTGGTCATTCACATTGTTTTTTCTATGGTTACAAAGTAAAAGGCAATATTTTTTTATATATTTACACCTACTGCTATTTGCAAAAAGCATATGATAATGTGCTGCCACTCAGTTAAGAGATTAAGTTAATGACAAACTGCTTTAATGTTATAATAATTAAACTGGTTCACAGTGTGGGTGAGTGCACAGAGAATCAGCATGTCACCAGAGAAAAGTCACATAATCACCTGAAGTCACTGAAACATTCATGCTCAAGGAGTCCATTAAGTGGAGTGTGCTCCACTGGCCTATTCCTTTGTTCAGTGTGTGTGTGTGTGTGTGCGCCCAAGCCATGTGATTAAAATCACAATACTCTCACCTGAACTTTTTCATTGTGAATTTGACCTTGTTATGCTGTAGACAATCAGCACCAGGTTTATGAAATTCAATAGACCTGCAAATGCCCAACGCTACATCAGTGCCATTGACCGACAGGACAATGTTCAGAGATCGTTAAGCCTCTAGACATCTCGGGCCTAAACTAAAAATGAACAAACTTAAACATATTTTTTTTTCCTTTTTTTTAAAAATTTTGACAAGGGATTACCCTTCTTTTTTTATCCTCGACTTACTGGATTAGGTTCTTACGAAAATTAGTAGAGGGATGAATAAATGGCAGAAATTATTTTAAAAACATGACATGCTAAAACTGAGAAATGTGATTATTTTCATGGAAAACATAAAATATGGTCATTTCCAATTGGGACATGGCAACAGAAGGGACAGTCCTACAACAGAAGGCAACAGTCCTGGCTATATGTCAAAGTGTCTCTGGGCAGCCCATTACCATCCCCAGCTGTGCAGTGCCGGTCCAAGCCCGGTAGAAATTGGGGAGGGTTGCGTCAGGAAGAGCATCCGGCGTAAAAACTCCCAAATCAACATGCGGACAATGATCCACTTTGATAACCCAGAACTCACGGGATAAGCTGAAAGGACAAAACTAAAAATGATAAACAAAAATGGTTTAGTAATAGTATGAGTTCCTCCTTTATTAAAAATTATTAAAATGATTTAATAAAATCCTCTTTGACATTGACAATGGCGCCAGGGACAATGAGACTACCTCTACTTCTACCTCTAAAATAGCTGCACCTTAACAGAAAAGAAAAACATATTTACACACATACAGTATATTGATATTTCCAGTTGGCACAGAAAGCACCTGTGTTGTAAAAGAACAGTCCTTCCACTTATCCATCCTCTGAATCATAAATCTATTTTCCATTTCAATTTCCTTCCCCATCCATTTATTTACCAACCAACAAATGCTTCATTCATCCATCTACTGAACCAATCCATTCACTCCGTTCCACCTTCCATCTGCAAACTAATCGGAGCTGAGCCTTCGTCTTATTCCTAGTCTCATTTCCCAGCACTATTGGCGGCTTTGGCTTGTTGATGATTTGCAGAGCAATTGATCCTAATAGTAAGGATCTAAATAAGGCAGCGCAGGAAATGCACAAGCATAGGAAATTTATCAAAGGAAAATTATGGAGATAGTCCTGTTGTTTATGTCAGCTCAACTGAGATAGCGCAAACGATAATGTGTAATCCTAAAACTCATCTACGTTTGGTACTGTACACCTCATCCACCACGTGTCGTCTAAGCTGTAAAGCCGATGATCTCACAGAGAAAACACTCACACACTCTACATACTATGACGTACAGTTACAATTTCCAACAAGACGTACTAATAGTGTCTATATGTGTTCAGGAGTTTCTTGTAAATGAAGAAGAAGGGCGTCATTGGGTTAAACATGTCTGGCACGTGATGTGTAGTAACGAATGTTGTTGTTTTGGTACAGGAGGTGGTTCCACGTGCTGCCCACTTCTTCTCTTTCCTGTTGTCAAGTAAACAAACAGGTTTATTATATTTAAGTGGCTAAGTGCAGCTGCACTGATGTAGTGAAAACCAAATATGTTTCTGTCTTTTAGTGATTAATCAGTTTAAACCTAAACATCTTCCCATAAATGAGGGTACAAATGAACATCACAGTGACGGGTGCATGACCACTTTAATAAAAGAACACTGATGACATTAAATAATCCTATTTGTGTCACTTTCGTCTGTACAGGTAAACGAAGCACAAGTGGTTATTTGTACAGGTCTCCACGTTCACCTCTGTCTTTCTTTTTGACATCCAGCAACATTTACTTATCAATTATACTCCAGCACTATTTTGAAATAGGTAAACATGCAAGCATTTGATTTTCTACTACATCACACTACACTACTATTCAGAGGCAAATCTTGTATTAAATGTAATTCGTGTTAGCTAAAGTTACAATGTCTGTTAAGGCTATAAAATGAATTATTATTAATATTATTATAAGATGCAACTTTTAGAAAAGCACATGTGTCAGATCCCATTGCTTCTCTGTCAGGGTTTGATCTTCTGGTTAGAAGGATGGTTCTTGCTCAAGAACCTTTAGAAGAAACTTTCTCTGCACAAATGCAAGTGATGTTCTGTAACTCTTATCTACAAAAATAATTATTATAATAATAACACTAAACAATTTAATGAATTCATAAATTATATTATATATATATATATATATATATATAGAGAGAGAGATAAATAGATAGGTAAGAAAGAAAAAACATGTCAAACTGAGCCCCAGGTGTAACATTAAAAAATGTACATATGAATGTATGAGTAATTCTGTTTCAGTAATATAGCCTATTTTGATTGTATTTTTGATTTGATCTGTACTTATACCACCAATTTTACTTTGTGGATTGTAACATGGTCTTTAAGCTAAAAAATGTAATAACATGACACTAACATGAGCAGTCAATCACAAACCGTAACGTCATTGGTTCAGCTCCTGGTTCCTGCCCAATGTGTCCTTGGACAAGACACTGACCGTTTAATTGCACTTTATGTGTCCTCTCAGTTGCAAGACTGCTGATTTACTAATTCACAAGCAAGAACCATGAAGTCAAATCTGATACGAAGGAAGAGTTTATTGAAGATCCACAAGTCTCATCTGCGGAACAGAAACGGTCAAAGATGATGGAACAGGGTGACAGCGGCAATGTGGGACCATGGGCCAGGATGGAGGTTTGGTGAATGCTCGGTGCAGGCTCTGCTATTACTCAATGCCCAGCAGACCACCCTGGTACTATAGAAACAACGGAGAGAAACAGGGAAGGGTGTGTGGGGCACGAAAAACGAGACAAGTTCTGATGACAACGGCAGGAGGGCTTTCATAGACAATAGGCTCCTAAACTTCAGATATTATTCTCCATTTGTTGTTGATATTATGTATATTAAAAGGTGTCTTCATCTTTTTGTTGTAATTGAATTTTCGAGCATTTTTATTAATGTTTTTTATGACTATTTGAAGTTAAATGTGGTAGAACACATTAGTTCTGTGTTTTATAAACACATAAATAAATTAATATAAATGTATTTTTATCTAAAATGCTATTTAATATTTGTGTAAATGTGCCACCTCATTCTGAGCATGTGCCCTGCTTTAGATCCATCTACTTAGGTTTCTCCCCTTTCTTCCTCCTCTTAACCTCTTTCCATCTTTCCCTCCATAAACGTGCTCCTCTCCCTCCATCCTCTCACCCACCGCTTCCTCCCTCGTTTCCCCGTCATTACAGTGTAAATGAGGCAGGCCCATGATTGAACCCTGCATGTAAACAAAGATTCGCCATGTCACAGTGGATCGATGCAGCGGATGGCTGCCACGTGATTGTTGCATCAGATTGATGGGAGACGAACCTGACAGCACGTCTGCATGCAACCGGGCTCTTGCCGGATCATTAACTGTTGCATTAAGAAACGAAAAATGCCTGCTTGCATCAGTCACGGGCTGACACTGACACGCTCGTTTCAATCAAATATGAACAGAACGTCGGTGGAGCAGCCTTTTATATATCTAAAAGTATGACTCATACATTTTGAAGAGCAGTTAAAAAGCGACGCCGGCCTTGATATTTAAAACACACAGCACCTCATTAAACATATTAAATGTGGCACCTTGTTACGGTTCCACACCATCAAATACATTCTCCCATTAATACTGAATGTGACAGAGGACCAGGTTCTACTTCCTTAACATTTCCTATATTGTCACCGAATCACTTGCGTCAGCTCTCTGTGGGAGACTTTTTCAGTCCGCCCAGGGGACAAGATTTATGCCGTTTCCTAATTTGATCATAGTAATTTCATGAGTCTGTCAACCAAGAGGCTTCTGTAGCAGTGACGAAGGTTGGCTGCAAAGTGGCCTTTAATTTTGGCTGCCAGTCTGAGAATGAGTCACACCGAGCTCCGAGTGCCAGTGTTCGATCAGTCTCCGGTGGCACAGTCAGCCCAAACTTGTGTTTACACACACCGATACCAAAATACATGTACACTAAACACATTAAATATGCATTTCCTTGTTGTTACACTCTGCCTGTATTTCCGTTGCTCACTCCCTGACTTGTTTACTCTGTCACTCAGTGACTCACTCATCCAAACACTAATTTTCCCCAGTTACTTCCCCAGACTTCACTTAAGCATCTTACTTTCTCCTAACCCACTCTTCTCTTTCACTAGCACACAGACAATCACTGTCCCCTCTGGTCCCAAAATGAACTAGGTATAAAACCACGCACACACACACACACACACACACACACACACACACACAAAGACACTGCCAAACGCACATCCAAACAAACTCATTGTCCGGATTATGCAACGATGTTTAAAATGCAAAACACTGCCCTGATCCACTATGTGAATTTATACACACGCGACTGCTAAAAGCACATATTATACGTATTACACACACGTGTGTGTGTGCTCTCGATGCTGGGGAGAGGAGTGGCAGATGCCCCTCCCAGCTGAGAGGCCTCAGGTCTAATGTACATAGCCAAATTGAGCTGCCTCTGAAAATGAATAGCTTCTCATAGATTTACAGTAACTTGGGCTCTAAAAGCATTCAGGGGGCACCGTAGTTGTTCTGAGTGACTGCAGATTTCTATATGAACACAGTGGTTTATGCGCTTCAGCACATAGAGCTTCATTTGTAATAACTATGATTACAACATAGTTAACTAACTAAGCCAATGAAGAGAGGCCACCGGCGGAGATACAGTATGTCCATGTGTTCTGTCTCAGTTTAAAATGCTGCAGCCCATGTTCCCACTGTCCTTGACTAAGACAGCGATACAATGATTCACAATTATCGGAGCACACACTTATTTTTTTGGCACATTAAAAAGTATATGTCTGGTCTTTGCAATATTTAAGATTTGCATTAAGCACAATTACACATGCTTCCTAACATGAAGCATTAAGATGACCAATATGTATTAGTAGCAGTGTACTGGGACCAAAATAATGTGAAAATCCCATTGCCCAGCTTTTTAACCTGCTATAAGATACCACAATAAAAGTCGTCTGGATTTCGATTTTAACCTATAGTTGTTTACATACTTATACTTAGTGTTGATTTGTGTGTTTGATAGTCACAACAGATTTTCAGTGAAGTATTACTTTACAGTTTGGTCCAGTTCAGTGTATTTGCTCTTGGTCACTGTGGTTGGCAGCTGTATAATCTTTTGCTGCTTTTCCTACTTTTCTGGCTATGAAAAGTATTATTCTTATTATTCTTACTACAAGTTGGATTATAATTCAAAGGATGCATTCAGCTTCTCAGAATGAAGACCCATTTTAAAAAAAAGGAGCAAAAAGGAACAAGCTGAAATCCATCCAAAGAGCCAAATCTTACGTGTTGAGTTTGGTGTTGTTCCCTTTTCATCCTCATCAGATTATCTTTGGGATTTAGTCTGTAGATGTTAATCACATTACCAGGTAATTGCTGTTCAGTGTGAAGTGCAAGTGATAAACATCTTTCTCGTCAGATTTTCCCTTATTTCAGCATCTTCCATAGCAAAAAGTTATGTTTGGAATTTTAGAAATGCTGCGTTTTTAGTTGCTGCTGCTCTTTAAGTCAGCTACTTAAAATGACCAAACCAATACAGTGTGTGTGTGTGTGTGTGTGTGTGTGTGTGTGTTGGTGGTGGGGGCTCAGACATTTCCACTAACAGCACTTGAACTTGTCTGATTAGACCGATAATTGAAGTGGCAGAGCACCCACAAGGTGATTAAGTCTAACAGCAATGCGAGAGGCAGAAAAATACAAGAGTTAAGCGAACTAACAGCAACTAACAAGGGAAGAGAGCTTTTACGTAACTTCACATGAGACATCGTCCATCATGTTTTCATTCCCTAAAAGATGTCTGCATCGCAAGGTGAAGGGAGGCATTACTGTGCATCAGACCTTGCAGAGCCACGGGATGATCATGTTGCGATCACTATTAAAATTCTGTTGCATAACAAAAAGTGAATCACGGTGCCATTGAGAACACCCACATGCGCCAGGTGAATGGCAGTTTATGTTTCAGAGCACTGAAACATTAACTGAAAAGTACTTTTAAGTACTCTTAGAGCAGTCAAAAGCTAATGTTTTATGCAAAATGTGTTGGAACTTTATAGAATATACACACAATGCAGGGCTATAACATCATGCCATGCACTGCATCTGTATTTCAGTATTTTATAACACCATGCTTACAGAAGACTAGACTGTCCTACTGTATATGTGTGGTGTCTTCATCAGATGCGATGTAGGTGTTTTAGTATTTATACTGTACATGTCTGAGTATCTTGATGCTTTCATTACCATCTCTTACCATAATCTACTGAGCCAGCAGCTCAGCGTCCACCCTGCTGTGAGCGCTGAAGATGGAGAGAAAAAACAAGTGAATCAGTCTGTTTTTTCATCAGCAGGAGAAAGAAAGACAGAAAAAAAAAAAAAAAGAAGACAATAAAGACAGATTGATAGTCCTTGAGGAGCTAGAGCTCTTCCTGACACAGGATGGGTCTCTTCTTTATTCAAAACATGGTGGAAAGTGAGTGTTTGTGTGAATGACATTTTTTTTTTTTTGGTGTTCCTGTTTCTCTTAAAGGCACAAGCACGCACACAATGTAACTGTGCAGCCAATTACGAATGTGGGTTTAATTGCGACGACTGATAGGAAGTAGTTGGTCCTGGTCAGTGTCAGTCCTAACTGAACGTAGCGTTGTTTTATCAAGTAATTTTAACCGTATTTCAGAATTAAAAGTTCCTGGTTGCCACCATATTTGTTTTGGCACAAGAACACGCAAGAATTTGCCTCTCAGTTGTTACTGAACAGAGACCAGAAACCTGTGATAGGTGGAAACAGTCTTTATGTGTGAACTGTCCAGTCTAGACTTCAAGTGTGTCTCCATCCCTTTAAGCCTTGTATTTTCCTTTGACTGACATTGCTGCATCCTTAAACTTCTCATACTTAGTCAGTCTGTGGGTGCCGCTTAAATTATGTTTCTAATCAGACACTGAAGAGCAAATGTTGTTTGAGACATGTTGGTTAAAGTCGTCCCTGTAGCCAGTGTCTATGCCAACGACTTACAATGTCTGTAATGCAAGATACCTCTGTTTATAACACCTGGATTAAGATTAACTTTATTGTCTGTCCCAATCAGTGACAGAAGTTCATCTTTGACAGGCTCCACAAATCACATGTACTACATACAATAACCAATACAGTTGACCGTTAAAAACAACAACAACAGCATAATAAAAAATTTTTTTTGTTGTTCCAGAAAAGTCATCGTGTGAGTTTCAAAAGTAACATTTGCCCAGTTATTCTTTCACTCAAAGCATTTCTAGATAATAAGATAATAGCTATAAACATACTGTTTCACAACCAGGACTTCCACTATTTGGATCAAGTAGCTCCTGAAAAATATAGTAAGACTGAGCATGATACATGTTATTTCAATATGTCAGCTATGGATTAATGGCAGGTACCATTAATTAAAAGAATCTGACCTGGACTGGGAGCAACAAAACCTAGTTCTAATTCTAATCCAACGCCTTCTAAACGCCTTCATCATCAGCAGCAGTAACTGTCATTAACACCCTCCTGTCTGTCAGTCTGTTTTAGGCATGTAACCTGCTGTCAGTGGCAGATTTGCACACCAGTAGTGCAAACTTAGTACATGCTGTGTGAGAATGGAAACCTTTACGCACATAGCAACAGTAAGGACACAACAGTGCAGCAACGGGTCAGCGTGCTCTTCAACAGTAACATTTATCTTTGTGAATTAAAAAAAAAACAACATTTATTCCTGTTGCGTAATGGCTGTGCAGTTTTGTACGCTGAATGGAGGAAGGTCAAGGACCCTGTCTGTTCTACAAATGAAAGCACAACATTGAAAAATATTGCAAAGTTCCTTTGATATGTTCATTACTCACATGTTACACAACAATGTGAATGTGGTGTCTACAACTTTGGTGTGTAAAGGCCATTTACTGTAACCAAAACTAGCGTACTGTAATAATGTAATGATGAAAATCAGTCATTTTCAGTATGTTAGCATCATTTATGAGACACTTTATCTTGTGGACTGGACGACGTATGGTTCAAAGCGTCACCACGGAGTTGGTGGACAACCTGCTCTGCATCTTGAGCCAAAGCTACACCGTTTTCCCATTGTTGCTAACTGATTGTTCAGTACCGATGTATCACTGGAGTGATAATGTTTCTAGGTGCATCCAGTGATCTTTCTCCTGAATTTAGTATCTCCCAAGGTTGTGTTCCCTGTTGTGTCAGTCTAAATCTGAAAACAGTTGTCAATTTACAACTTTCCTTCCCTTTGACTCATTCAAAAAGACTCATCCAAAAATACACACTTGACTAGGTTGATTCCTTTAACATGTACTAATTATTTTTCAGTGTTCTACAGGCCATGATTTTGCAGATTAATATTTGCACTCATTAACTATACTGATAAGGAAAGAGATAATGTATCTTGTAGGTGGTTGATAATATGGTTTGTGTGCACAGTCACAGTTTAGTAGGATCATTTTCAGCACACACTCACATTCTGATGTCTTTATCTGTAAGCCAGCTACACTTGTCCTTCAACTTCCACTTGACTTTATTTCACTTTTTTGGCTGTAGTCTATTCTGCAAAAACTCATAAAATCATGTGAGTCGGCCTGTGTCTTCATTCACTGGCCTATTCTATTACTCACTTTACACTTTTTATTCATCTGTTCATCTATTCACCAATGCCTTTGTAGGATTATAGTTTGTGATTCAGCAGGTGCAAATTTAAGTTGGTTGTACAGAAAGAAGTGTTTTTATTACAAAACACAGTGTGTAAATAGGAAGTGGAAAAACTGATCCAAGTATTTTACTGAGAAAATAACATCCTGTATTAACGGAAACTGGTTCTCCACATGCCTGGAGAACGTGTGTGTTACCAGGTTGTAAACATATCCAAGCAATCCTCGTGCACGTTCACTTATTTTATGCTCAGAGGTATAATTGTAGCTTCAGATGTAAAGAACATTTTCATAAAAAAAAACAGGTGTTTCGCTGCCACAAACTATTGCTACTTATATTATTGTATTACTGATATTACTGTTACATTACAATGTAGCATCTTCTGATACGTCGTGAGAATCATGGAAAATAATTTCAAATCCATTATCTTTTTTTTGTTTTTTTCCACTATGTTGCTATACATTAATTATTGTTTCCTGCATGGTATTTCTGTTTTATTCTTTTTGTAGTTTTAGTTGTTGTAACTGATTTGGGGTTGTGTAAATACACAAAGTTGCTAAATGTGCTATATGTATGCAAGAAAAATATTTGTCTCTGCCACTAAACTTCCCAGAATGCCAGAGACTTTCTCTGGACCCTCTGGACAATCCAGTACAGACACATCTGTACTTTGTGGATGAATGTTAGGTCCATGGTTTAAGTTATGTGGGAAGTTTTTCCGCCCATCAGCAGGCTGGCCAACCAGAACACAGTGGATCAGGGTGAAGGGGCCATAAAGAAACAGGAGCCAATATGGTCAGTTTCACACAAAGAAGAAGAGGTTACTTCTTAAATGCCCTTGATAAGGAAAAAAAAAAAGCAGGTTATTGAATCTTAAATCAACTAAAATAATTGTCAGTACGGTATAAAATGTATAAAAATATAAAACTTAACTTATGTCTAATACGACCTTTTTAATGCTCCAAACTACTTTTTCTTTTTTACATTATAATTATATGTTTATTGGTTGAAATCGGAAATATTTTCATCTCACAAATGCAAAACAGTTTCCCCGGTTTGTCCCTTTTGAGTTGTTACACTGATGTCTTCTGCACTTTAGTTGGCTGAACTTAAAACTTTTGCATTTGAACCGTAAACTTTTGAGCAAGCCTCGCTTTTATGGATGCCTCACGATTAGATGTGAAACAAATTTCAGTGAAAGAATATTAGGTCCATTAATAGAAAAGCACAGAAAACCACATTTGTGATGGAGAAAAGCTTACACCCACAAACACCCACACAGTGTGTAAGTAAGCAGACACCAAACAAGCCGAGAAACAACGTTGTGGTTTGCAGGTGGACAAGATGTTCTGTCTCACCATCAGAGAAAGACAGAGCAGCACGTAGTGGAATAAAGATGATACAGGAAACAAACAAGTAGAAACATCATCTGTATATAACACAAGTATATTGGACTGGCTGTCAATTTCTCATCTAGTCAACGAGTTGGCTCAGCAGCTGTATATGGAATGAAATTTAACACAGGCAACTCCAGAACCTTCACTTCCATATTTCGTGGTTTTGTGATATGAAGGAATAGTATTGATGAATCATAGAAAATGTTGTCTAAATGTACTTTAATTTACATCAATACATTATTAGAAACTGATCAAAGAATCCATAAGAAAGACCCAACAATCTAGAATAGATCACACTGCACTTGTAAAAACCTACAGAACGTCACCTGAACATCACCTGAGAACAGCGATGTTTGGCTGTAATGCAAATGCCAAGGTGTTCGATCGGGGTTATTCAGAAAGTTATGTACATGTAGAGTCAGAAATAAAAATGTGAGCACATCACCAGAATAATAAAGAAACTAAAGAAACTCATTTACATTTGAGTTTAACAGCACATTTGTTCATACTGTAGACGTTAAATTAGAAATGCATCTTGGAATTGTGCAGTCCACTTGCATAGGTACACGCTTAGTCCCAAAAAACCGAAGAAGTGTGGAACCACTACTACTGCACTTGGTGATGTGTTTCTTTCCCCCCAAAAAACCTGTAACCATGTTTTTTCTTTTTTTTTTCTTAAGAATTAAAAAGTCTGAAAAGGTCTATCACATCTCTGAATTGGATTTTTTCAAGAAAGCAAATGCACTGATGAACCAAGTAAGCATAATTAGCTTTGAATATTTTATAATAACACAAAAAACAAAGATCAATCATATAATACATTATATTCATATTACTAAACATGTTCATTTAATATTTTGAGTGCAAGTTATTTGATTTGGTTACTTGAGACATTACAATTATTAGGTTGAAATATTTGTACATATAGGAGTGAAACATTTAGAGCCATGTGTCTAACTAAGGTATCAATACTCACTCCGTAGCTCTGTCTTGGCATCAACAGACTCCTCAAACGTCTAATATCGTATGTAACAAACTATTGGTCAGTGGTTTAAATTAAACATCATCTTTCCAATGTAAACTCTGCCTTCTGTTGGGTCAGCTGGGTTCATCTTCACCATATTCAAAAGTACAGCGGCAAGCAGTCGGACAGAAGCTCGGAAGGATCTGTTACTTGTTTCAAGTGTTCTGTACTTACTGAACTTTTAAAACGAGACTCTGCCATGATGCAACGACCAGCTGCTGGAAGCCCTACAACGGTCAAATGATAGACACATGAATCACTACAGTATTGTATTCTAGGTTAACAGGTTTACTGTGTTCTCACAGGGTAATCCCTCACTGACTCAGGTTACCGAGAAGCCCAGTGACATCCAAAGTCTCACTGTCTGTGACCGCGTGTGTGAACTCTGTACGTCATACAAAGCGTCATGTCCTTGTCATCTATTATACAAAAGATGTTACTGTGAGCAGACAAGGCAGTTTTAATTTGACTCTTGTTTGTATTCTCCTCATAAAATGGGGACACATTAGTTTTTGGTGCAAATTTTGCCTTTTTTTTCCCCCCCTGTTTGAAATCAAGATGATGTTGTTATTTAACCTTTTTCATTTAACAAGGTAAAAGATCAGTTGAGATAATATAATCTCCTTTTCAACGGTGACCCGGCCAAGAAAAAAAAAATGTTAATCACATAACTATTTAGACAAAAATGCAGGACAATAAAGTAAAGACCAAAAGACAAAACATCAAGCACAAAAGAGAAAACAAAATAACGTTAATTGATAAAAGTTAATTTCTCTTTAAAAGCGGATAATGAGATGAAAAAGTTTAATTTTAATTGGGTCCGCAAATGGTCACATGAACAAGGGCCGAACTATGATGAACTTTTTCAGTTCTCACAGTTGGGACTTTTAAGTGAAGTTGGTCCGTGGAGCATAGATTGTATGAATATTGCATAGGGACAGTGCCTCACTTAAATCAGGTCTATACCTCTATACCAGGTATAGACCTTAAATCAGGTCTATAAATCAGGTCTATCCCTGATTTAATGAGGTAGTTATGAGGTAGCTAGCTTCTCTAACTAGAGTATGGTTTAAATCTCAATGCAAAAATATGATACACATGACTTAAGCCTGTAAAGGAAACCAAGTGTGAATTTAAGCTTTTTACATAATGATTCAATGTGGTATTTAATTTAATTTCTGTCCAACCAAAAGCTGAGAAAAGAAGCAAAAGAGTACAAAATTGCAAACAGTGTGTTTTTTTATTACTGTTATGAATGTTATTAACATATAGGGGGGAAAAAAGCAGTGGGCCTAGGATAGAACCCTGAGGTATTCTCTTTGATAAGACAGCAGAATCAGAAAGGATGTTACCCATCCTGACAAACTGTACACGGTCACTTAAACAGCTCTGAAACTAGTTGACAGGCTTTATCACCAAAGAATAACACTGTAACATAACAAAATGTGGTAAAAGTTAAGCGCCGGGAAGACTTTCTGGATGCACTGTAAGTAGTGGAACAGAATCAGCATTGGCAGATATCAAATATTAAAGAAATCATTTTAGAATCTGGGCCAAAACCTCTGAATCTGAACATCCATAGATGGCACACAAATACTAAAAAAAAAAAAAAAAGGTCAACAGTTATACCTGCTAACAGTTGGAGGGAAAAACCAAGGTCCTAAAATACTTAAATATGAGGGTTATACAGACAAACTTTCAGTTTGTACCACTTACTACTTGCCAGATTGACAGAAAGATTGACATTGCCAGGCACCTGCAAAGACGTTGCTATGACAACTGTCTGTATTTACAGGTACACCTGTGTCTGGATCCAAAGAGGAGGTTTACAGGAGACCGCTAACACTTCATCAGTACCAGACGTCTGAGCTGATTCACAGCATGTGCTTAAACTTTTGTCATCTCAGACGATCCTCCACGTGTTCAGACCTGCAGCCAGAGCAGACTATGTCTCTGACTGCTGCTCATTCACTCAAAGAATAAGAAACATACGAATCATTCTCTTGCAAACTTCCATTGACATTACAGTCCTTAACAACTAAAACATGTGCAATATAAACTTTTTTAGAGCTTATGTTGTTTATAATAATCAGGAAAATGAAAATTCACCAAGAGTCAGTGCTAAAGAAAGGGGACCTCGAGGGACCTTCTTCAGATTCAGACTGATGAAATTCTTGTCTGCATTCAGTGCATATCTGCAACTTGTTTCAGTCTGTGACTCATATTCCAACACAGTCCCAAGGCTTTGTCCAAATCTAACTTTAGCAGCATTGTGAGTGACAAATACAACCGACTTGCCTCTGCATGACTTTAAGACATCGCTCCATAATGGATCCACTCAGTTTTTCTCCAGGTCTAACTTTAGCTGCCGAGTCATCGGTCTGCAGGTGATCATTTTTTATTTATATCCACCCTCAGGCGGTTATGCATCATCAACATTCAATGTTGATTTCAGGAGATACATTATCACAAGGTGATTCATGGAAAAGGTATCAAAAGTAATGGATTTAGGTGTTGTGTTTAGTTTTTTTATTTTTGGTGATAGAAAGATGAGAGCGTGCCTAATCATAAATCAAGTACAAGGTTGCTCTGTCTCTCTTTACCCATCCAATCATTTTCTGAAAAAGGTGGAAATATCAGCATTTCTGTGAAATTCATGTTTTTCACTATGGGTCAGTTCAACTACTGTGACCTGCAGTAGTCAAGATAAAAAAGGTCTTGATGGTTAAACAGAATTGTAGGATCAATAAGGTTTTGATTAAGTTATAAATAGATATTTAGCCCCATCATGGCTAATGTTTTCCCAGATTGACATTCAAAGATTCAGCCTGATACACATACACAATGGCAAACTGGAAAGTGCAACGTAGAGCAGTAAAATTCCTTTCACACATATACAGAGTTACAGGAGCAACAAATAGAAAATCTTTCTAAAAACTGTCTCTGGTGGTTTTTAACATTTTGACACCTAAAATATGATCAGTGGCATGAAACTGGAACAATAGAAAGGCAGGGAAGGATCTAAAAGTGAACAGGACAACACAAGGTGAGTAGACAGAAGAGTAAAAATTAACGAAACTAAACCACGACTGTGTGAACTGTGACAGGCTGCTGCATTAAGTTAGGGCTAGAAGAGCTTAAGTTTTACTTTAGTTTAAGATGTTTTGTTTAACACAATAAGACTGAACCTACAGAAACATGCTCCTACAAACCTTGTGTTGAAAGTCAGTCAGCTTCTCTGAGTGATAGACACCTTTGTTCTGTACGGTTACAGAGAAAAACATACACCCTGTTTGTGAACAGTGCTAACATTAAAAATGAAACTTTCAGTTCACTGCTCTTTGGAAAAATCTGTGCTTTAAATGAACAGCACTATTTATGCCCGTTACTTCAGAACACTGTCGGGGAAAGTGTTGCACATTTAACACATTGGAAACACTTGGGACAAATTCAAGGTGTATAGTAGGAAAGAGTCACCATGCGGGAGCCATGAGAACCTGCAAAAAAAGTTCTTATTAGAGTAAAGTGGTGGAGTAATGAGCACCTGAATTAAATGTGTACTAAACTTTTTAAATTGAAATTTTTAGCCTATTAACAAGGGCTAGTAGGTCCCTACGTCAGCTGTCATCAGGCTAAGCAGGTGGTTATGATGTGCTAAGGCACTAAGACACAAAATAAAGTATTGCATTAGCCCATTTAGAAGATTCTCCTGACAACCCAACACCATTCTGATTAAGTTTACAATGAAACAGTTTCAAGACAAAATAAAAAATGTGTAAAGGGAAATTTTAGAGCATCTACATGGTTGAATTGTAATCCACACTGCGCCTGGGATGCAGTCACCCCGTACCCTTTCACAATAAAGTTTGCTAAACACAAGCAATCAAACAACAAAGTGTGTTTGCCTTTAATGTGAAATGCAACACATGGACGTAGCTCTTTGAAAAAGTCAACTAATAACTTTTTTTACACAACTTAAGGGTAAAAGATGACGTGTACTTAAAAGTGTTTGTGTAAGTGCAAAGTTATTTAGTCCACACTGTACTCGCCATTCTTGATGTATTTTGTATTTATTTATTTATTTATTTTTTTGTGGTGTTTGGTCAATTGCCTATAGTTGGTCTCCTGTGAATCTGAGGTCTGGGGTTGTGTTGTGCTTACTACGCTACTTTCATGCTTTGCTCTACTCGCTTTTTGGGTTTCTGCTGGATTTAAAAGGCTTCCGAACCGCCTCTCACCTGGCTATATAGCTAAACTGCATCAGAGGGTATTTGCATAAAGTTCATCTTTCTTCAATTTTCTCCGGTTGCATCTGAAGCACCAAAGTGGTTTGTTGCAGTACAACTGGCTTTCCATTGACATGAATGGGCACAATTTTGTACAGTACTGTAGCTATGTGTGTGAACGCAAGTCTTGCCTTTAAATTACATCACCAATTGCCACTCTTGATTCTACCATATTACTACGACCTATAGAAGTTGCTATATTATCAAATTGATCATATACCTACTGGCCTACTGGTAGGTAGTAGGTGCCCGACTGAACTATAACAAAGATCATAATAATGAATGATAAGTAGCAAAAATGACTGAACTGACGGATTGAGTTTGCCATTGCTAAAGGCCCAGATATCACATTGACTTCACTTTAAGACAGTTCTCTTGTAGATGTAGTGTCCAAACTCTTCTAAAAAGCGAAACAAAAACATAGCAGATCTGCATCAAAGTTAAAACATCTACATAGGAATGGAACAAGAAATTTAATGGGGAAAAATAAATAGGACAAGATGAAATATGACAACCTATCCTCCCAGTATCACCCTAGTATGATTACTTTCAATCTTGAAACGGGTCATAGCATTATTATTCCTTAACAATGAAGACATCAACATGGAACTTTGTTCTTATTAATATTATTACTTTCAAGGGACCAAATCAATGTGCAAACAGTCAATCAGTCAAACAGAATCAAGCACAGGGTTAACAATAGTGTCAAAGAATACCATCCAACACTGGCACAGCAATAATATTCACTTACCAGTCAGGACTGAGGCCCCTCAATGGCACAATCAATATAAAATCTGCTCCAGCAATCACACTACCCTCATGTTAGAGCAGTGGTACTTTGGAGCAGCACCAGAGACCAAACACAGTAAAAATAAAACCCAAATGGTCTAAGCATGGGCTGGACACAGCAGGCGTGCTGATCCCCTCTTTACATGGCTGAAAAGTAATGAAAGGAGTCGACAGGATCTCATGTAAATGGCTGATTTAGAATGCAGGGAAGCAGCTTTTCTATGTGCGATTCCAGCCGCACCAGGAAACATTAAGGCAGGAGCTACTTATTCCTGTGCTCCTGTTCTTCACACTCTCGCACCTGTCAGACACACTGCTCCATTAGGTAACATACGTCCTCATTCCAAAATATTTGCTTCGGATATTGTTAATAAGTGTTGCCCCTGAAACCTGTCCACTGTGCATGTGTGAGATACTGTATCTGATGGCAGAGCATTTGGGGAGTTATTTTTAGAAAGTCTCTTGACTAAGGCTTTTGAGATAAAGAAACTTGGTCCTAAAGTTGCCTTCACACCTGCACTGCAACCCTGAATTTTTCTAGACGTTACCCGAAGGGAGCGGCACATAGGAAAGCATGCATAAGTTTGAAAATTAGTACCACTGTTAGGTAAAGAGAACCTCAGACAAACATCCCCATATAACTTCTTTCGTCGTGCCACTGTTTATTTAAAATGTGTAATGAAGTAAAAAATAAACCAATGATTAAATAGCTTGTAGATCCAGTCTACACATCAGTCGATGTTCTGTCGGCTCCAAACATCTGGCCCGTCTGGTTTATCCTTTGCCCTCTGCAAGAATTCAGACCTGAACTGCTTCCGCTCTGGCTCTTGGCGAATTTGGTGGGCTTTTCAGTGATTGGCTGTGTTTTTTTTTTTTTTTTTTTTTTTTTTTAAACCTGTGGGACATTCTTGAGGTCAACTTCAAGGCCGGTCCACACACGCCATCTTAAAGAATAAATGTCTTTCCAAGGTGACATGTGCATAAAGGATTAAGCCTCTATCGGTAAGGTTTTATGCTTTGTTTAAAAATCTAATATTTTTCTAGATGACTTACTCATTTCTTTTACTTTTTACTAGGAGACCACATGCAAAATATTATAACATTACTGTTTGACCTTTACTGTTTTTTGCTTTAAAAAAGATTAATAGGCAACAGTTGTTTATATCTCAGGTTTGTGCAAAAACGTATTATTACTGGCTGACGGGTAGGATAACATTAGCTTAATGTTTAGGTAGAGTTCAATGCTTTTACTCCGGTTCGAAGAAGGGCCGAGACGTAGAGGACTGAGGAGAATACATTGTTGCTGCTCACGGATCTATCAGCTGAAATGGACGTCGCATGTTTGTTGCTCGTTAAGAATGACATTGTTAACGCTTTGCACTGCAGCGGATAGAGGATTTCAGGGGAAGGGTGGTGTAAGTTAAGAGACCATTTTGGTCTTTAAAGGGAAGCACAATATGTGGCCCGCAATATTATACAAAGTCGTTTTTATTGTTAGCCGTTTGGTGGAAGCGACTGCTCCTTGCTTACGCTAAGCTTGTTTTTACTCCAGGACATGCAATGAATAAGAGACCAGAGCTAACTGAATGTTTTCAGATCAGGGTTTGTATCTAAATGCATGAATGTGGCATAGCCAAATGCATTTTTAACTGCAGGGTACTGCCTACTTGTTAAGTGTGATGGTCTTAACATGTTCACTTGTAACTGCAGAAGGGAGAGAAATAAACTGATAGTTTACGTTTGTGTTGAAAATAATGCATAATGAAAGTGGACAGTTGTACAATTTTTATGCTGTATGACAGTTATGAAAAGACTAATATATTGTCCTCATATTTTTAATCTAGCCATATTTTTTTCAAGGTGTTAATGGAATAAGACCCAACAGTAGTATATAAAGCACATATGGTATATTCTAAACATACATGTTTTGGGGAGGGGGAAATGGTCATGGTAATCCTGACAGTTGTGTTGTGTATTTTGCCTTTTGACACTGTAGTAAAACGTGAACAGAAGACGACCGTTTAACCCAAAGGATGCGGCAAAATGTTATATTTGGACTGGACGTGACAAAGGCGGTCTCAACATTGAATACATAAGTGCCTTCAGAGGTAAATTTAAATATTGATATTAAGATGGCCAATAAAAAAAAGTGTATGTATTTACATCTGTATGAATACAGAGGTGAACTGATCATCTGTGCTTGTTTGCCATTAGAGACATAAATCCTGGAGAAGAAATCACCTACAGTTACAATGACTCCTCATAGAACCAAGGTTAGTAAAACAACAAAGCTGCCACATATACATAAAACACATGCAAAATAATTGTATATTAACATGTGTAATATGGTTTGTAGGACAACTGTGTGTTAAGACATCTTTTGAAATTGCTTTTAAAACTAAGTCATAAATCTTTGTGTTTTGTCAAAAAAAATGTAAGACTTGGTTTGTGACAAATGTAGTACGTGAGAAGTCTACAGAATCCTGGGTGCATCAGTCAACAGTCATAATTCTGATCTCAGTCTGTGAGCTGAAACTCTTATTTACGATCATGGTAGGCCAACAGACCCCAGGGTAGAGGATGTTAGTGAAGCACATCTGTAGGACTTTTCACAGCAAGTAACGGTGAGGCTGTTAAATCAGTTCTGTCATGGGGTTAGTCCATGCCCCGTGAAGACTAGGTACACGTTTGGTATCACGCGCCATTTCAATTCAACTTTATTTATATAGCGCCAATTCACAACAAAGTCATCTCAGGGCACTTTACAGAATAAAGTCAAGACTATAAAGATGTATAGAGAAAACCCAACAATTCCCCCTGGAACAAGCCATAGGCAACAGTGGAGAGGAAAAACTCCCTTTAATGGAAGAAACCTCCAGCAGAACCAGGCTCAGGGTGGACGACCATCTGCCTTGACCGGTTGGGGTGAGTGGAAAGTGGAGAGAGAAAAGAAAAAGAGCAACAAAAACCTAATCACACACAATTCTATTAGTTTTACCATCTAGCCAGCAGAATAGAGTTGTTGTTTAGTTGTGGGGACAAATTCAAAGCACCAAAATAAGCCCATTAATACATCCTCTGAAACTTACCAAATGTTCATCTGGGCTCCACTCAATCTACCAACAGGTCACAGGTTCAGGCTATCAAACGGGAGGTGGGAGGTCGAAAATGTTTTTATAGCAGGTGGAATTAGGCTGCACCATCCAGAGATGAAATGGAAGGGAGATTTATAATTTTTATAGGGAAATAATAGTAAAATTATTTGTACTGACATTTGAGGTGAACTTCCCCATATGGGATGAATTAGGTGAACATACATGAGACATTTACATTGTTTTCTATAGAAAGAATTAACAGACTTAATTATGAATGAGTTGTGGTTTGTCTTAGTAGGAGGGGCTCTAGGTATATAAGCCCTGGAGCAGAAGCTCCAGGGTTTATTTTAGCTGCAGTTCAGAGGTAGACCTGCTGCTAGCTGCCCTGTAGAAATGGGCCTAGCTTAGTTTTTATTTTCTGTTAAATTCAGTTTTCTTATTTGTTTGATCCGTTTTAGGTTTATTTTGCTGTTTTTCCTTCTGTATATTATTTTCCAAACATTCATAAAATATCACTGTAAATAAATCCCATATTGGGGGGGAACTATTCTTCTCTTCTTCCAGCACTCGGACAAACCTTTCAAGTTCCATCCCATGATCGTGTCATTATTTTTTCCTTTAGCAGAATCTGAATGAGGAGATGCCTCGAAGTTTCCAGAGCTTCAGACTCCCTACCTACAGTTCCAGAAGAGGCACAGAATTTCTTGATGCAAGTGGTTATTCAGAAATCTGTTGCCCTGAAAAATAAGTTCACATTATGACACATAGAAATATAGTAAACCAAAGCATACATCTTTTGGCTCACCATATTAAATTAGTGCCTTTAGTGCTCAAGTCCGTTTGACTTCTTTTGTTAGTTTTTGGAGTGTTATGGATATTCACTCATCCTTATGTGTCTAAAATTACTGTGTAATTAATGTGTCTCCTCAAACAGTGCTGCACAAATCATTTATTTAGTAATATTTTTCCCAACAGTGTCAAAGACGCAAGCTAGTATCCTCTTTGGAGAAGTGTATTCAGTGTGTAGGACCTGTTTGTATTTTCACGGGGCTACTTGTTTTTAAGTTTACAATGTGGTGCCAGAGACAGAAGGTGCATATTTGGGTTGTATTTTAAGGTTTTTGTGGAAGTTTTAAAATCATGTCTTAAAACTCATTGTTCTCTGGCTTTTAAAACTAAAACCTTTCATGTTTAATTTAGTTTATTTTATACATTGTTTAAAAACCACTGGGTTACTACAGTCAAACAGTCCTAGAGGAAGGACCTAATTGACACAATGGGCCTTTAGGGCATTAGAGTTGTTTTGAGTGTCACTTAACAGCCATGTTTGGTTTTAAGCAAAGATGAACGTTTTGAGGTGGTTTTATTTTTTTAGACTTTGGTAAGGCATTTAAGAGTAGCTTGAACTTTAGGTTGTAATAGAGCTTTGAGAGGAAAAAAAAAACTTCAGATTTCAGGAAATAAGTTTAATCAACTTGGCCATAAAACCGTTTATATTAAAATGTGTTAGTGTGCTTAGGAGTTTGGAACAAATCCTGCTTCAGACAAATTGCAAATGATGACCTCGCAGACTTATTGTAAGTATCAATTTAATGAATTTCATGTCATCTAATTGTAACAAGCATAATTTACATTTGCATGTAGTGGTACTTCAGAATTATGTAATGTGTATCCTGGTGGCCTAACTAATGTGTCTTTTTCCCCCCCCCCCCCCATCATCAGAAATTTTAAAATTGGATTATTGTTTCTTTGAAGCATTCTTTCTAGTATTAGTATTTTTTAAAATATTTGTTTTACTACCTACAGGACAAACAATTTTCAGGCGATGAGCTACAGGATTATAACACTACAGATGAAGATGGAGAATATGTACCCGACTCTGAATCTGAAGATGATGGTGATTCGGATACAAGTATCCTAACTATTCCTACCCTGTCTAAAAATAGACCGGCTCATTCAGAAGCACCACCTCCTAATGCTACTGTGAAATTGGCAAATAATCTAGATGTGAGCACCACTGTAAACCTTGTGCCAAGTGCTGCTGAAACGTCTGATTCAGCAACTTCTAGTCAACAGACTATGGGTGAAGCAGAGAACAACATCTTAACATCCATGGCTATGAACACAAGCAACATAAATTACTGTTATGTTTGTGGTAAACCACAAATAAAAATTGCCCCCCACTTGTTGACACATATTGAAATTGAACAGTTTATACCTTCTATAAAATTCAAAAGAAAACAGAAGGCTCCTGGAAAAACTGCGAAATCAGGGAAACTTTAAACACAACAATGCAGTTTTACAGAGTGGAACAGGATCCCTCAAGTTCAAAAGAAGAACAAAGACCAGCACTCCAGCTGGAAGATTTATTCACTGTATGTACTGCAAAGGGCTGTACATTCGAAAAGAGCTTTGGAGACATGCACGAAGATGCCATGAAAAGCCAGATGAGGATGAAGCCGATGAACCTGGTTTTGTCACAGTTTTTGTTAGGGGATGGACCCAAAAGAGGAGACGGTGCGAGTGATAGAAAATAACAAGGGGCAGAAGTCGCTCCTAACAGGAGGATACTAGAACCCAGATTCAGAACAGAATACAGACTGAGACGACGACTAACCACAGGACCAGCACACGAGGGGAGTTAACTTAATAGAATCTAAGACGACAACAGAGTAGACGTTGAAAACAAAAGGGGAACAGAATTTACCAAAACACTAGTTAGGCTATGAAATGAAAGAAAAACAAAACAATTGCTACTAAATAAATAGGGCACGGATAAATGTAAAACTACTAAAGCAGCTAAACACAAGGGGAAGATTAAGGACTAATAGGAATATAAAAGAACACAAACTACCGAACAAATGAACACACATAGTAATGACTAAAGTAAAAGAGAGCACGAGAAAAAAAAAAAAAAAAAAAAAACTGGAAGGGAAAGATACCAAAGTAACAGAGTTGGTGGAGCACATAAACTAACACAGGAACTAAGGGGAGGCAGACACAAACAAACTGAACTTAAAGCACTGGCAAACTGAAAAAACACAGAAGCATAGCTAAAACATGAAAACACTAGGACCAAACTGGTGGAGAATAACAGGAGGCTACATCAAATCACTGAATTAAGCAAAAGGCAAAACCTGGCAGCAACAAGCACAGAAAACGGGACTAAACCAAAAAACACTGATTTAAAGCAAACCTAGACCAAAGGGCTGCACAGGGTCCAGAATACAAAAGTCCAAAACGAAAAAAAGAGTCCAGAGTACAAGAGTCCATTAAACACACATTCAGCTTTACCTAGAGTCCAGAGTCTACTGTGGGGTTGTTGAGGGTAATAACAACGGCAATGACAACAGTGACGACAACAAGGACCTGGCAGGAGAGTGAGGGGAAGACTGAACTTTAATAGAGGAGGGAACAGGTGCAAACCATCAGGAGACAAACGAAGGCAAAGCTGCGGAAAAGAACCAAGGCACAGGAAGTAGGGAGAAGGGGCCACAAAATAAAGGGTCAGGAACAGGAAGTGCACTGATATCATGACAGGTTTAAAAAAAAAAAGAAAGTATTGGCTTTGGCAGCAGCTGTGCAGACTGCATCATTTCAGAAATTCTCAAGTGGAGTATGGAAATTAGCAAAATGAAAGATGTTGCCTCAGTGGTGCGAAACAATGTCTGCATTTTGCAGTTTGCCCAGTCACTCGTAAACCGACATGGACAGGATCCAACAAAGTATGAATACACGTGGCAGAAACTTTGTGAAGTTGGACGTTTGTTGTTGTGCCTGCGTGAAGACTTTTCAATTCATAATATAGAAGATGGTATTAAACCAGGTAACTTTCAAAATGTTGTTCATGGTGTCAAGAACATCTCAGGTTAGGATGAAGACCAACGCACATATAAAACACCAAGCCTGGCTTTGGAACTAGGACATTCACTCAAGAAAATCTCACTTATGGCAGAAGATGAGATCTTGATTAAATCCACAGAGACCTTCAATAAGTTGTACGAGTCTAAATGGTAAGAGTTGGTGTGTCACGGTGCACTGAGCACACTGAGCGATGCCAAGTATAACGAGCCTTCAACTCTTTCATTCACAGAAAATGTTACTCTGAGAAATCTGGAGAAAGCGCTTTTTGTAACCTTAAAGATGAAGGCACCACAAGAAACTATGCTAATCTTGCACAAATTGTCGTCTTTAACCGAAGATGTTCAGGTGAGGTTTCAAAAATGCACCTCCAAACAATTTTGTCTTCAAAGAGACAAAACAAAACTCCATGATGATGTGGCCATAGGATTATCAAGGGTTGAACAGAAGCTCTGCAAGTACTGAGTTGAACTCATTGGGAAAAAGGGGCAGAAAGGTTGCAGTCCTGCTTACACCCAGTATGGTTGATGCTTTGTTACTATTAACTATTAAAAGATATCAATGCAATGTTGGTGACAAATATCGTCCCCTTTGCACGACCCAACTCAACGAGCCACTACAGGGGACAGGATGATTTCGTATCCAGGCAAACCAGTGCGGTGCAAAGCACCCTGAGCATCTCAGGTCAATGCAACTAAGGAAGCGTGTTGCCACACTGTCACAAGTTCTCAACTTAAAAAACAATGAACTAGATCAGATTGCGGACTTCATGGGTCATGACATCCGTGTTCATTGGGATTTTTATCGATGGCTAGTTGGGTGGTGGGAACTGGCAAAGATTTCAAAAGTTCTTTTGTCGATGGAAAAAGGACAACTTTCCAGGATTCAAGGAAAATAAAGTATGTCCACTGGATTGTCTTATAAAAATGGTAATTTACCTAATATAATAATACAATTTCCTACTTCTAAACTCAGACAAAACTGAAGTCATAGTATTTGGTCCCAAAAATCTCAGAGATATGATGTCCAACCATATTGTTACTCTAGACGGCATAAGTCTGGCCTCCAGTACTACTGCAAGGAACCTTGGAGTTATTTTTGACCAGGATTTGTCCTTTACCTCACATATAAAACAAATCTCTAGAACAGCCTTCTTCCACCTACGGAACATTGCCAAAATTAGGAGCATCCTGTCTCAAAGTGATGCCGAAAAACTGGTCCATGCATTTGTTACTTCTAGGTTGGATACTGTAATTCCCTACTTTCAGGATGCCCCAGTAACTCCCTAAAGAGCCTGCAATTAATCCAAAATATTTCACCTTCACTAGCTTCTCTCCATTGGCTTCCCATTAAATCTAGAACAGAATTTTAAGCCCTGCTTCTTACATATAAAGCTCTGAATGTTCAGGCTCCATCATATATAGAAGACCTCATAGCACCATATCATCCCAGTAGACCACTTCGATCTCAGAATGCAGGCCTACTTGTGGTTCCCAGACGTTCCAATGGTAGGATGGGAGATCGAGTCTTTAGCTATCAAGCTCCTCTCCTGTGGAACCAGCTCCCAGTTCAGATTCAGGAAGCAGACACCCTCTCTACTTTTAAGTCTAGGCTTAAAACCTTCCTCTTTAATAAAGCTTATAGTTATAGTTATGCTGCTATAGGCTTAGACTGCTGGGGGACCCACCCCCCAATGCACTGAGCTCCTTTCTTCCTCTTGACCCTCTCTCCTCTCTTCTCACCCCACAGTGGTTGTCACCTCTGTATGACATTAACTCTGTGTGTTTTCTCCCGTATTTGTCTTTCTCCTTCTCTGTCTCCCTGTCTCTGTCCCTTTCTGCAGGTGGAGCTGTGTGTCTTCCAGTGTGCAGCTACTGGTGCTATGAACCTGTCCGATGTTTTATTGTTGCTTTTGTTGCTCTTTTCTCTTTCCACTTATCCCAACCGGTCAAGGCAGTTGGCCGCCCACCCTGAGCCCAGTTCTGCTGGAGGTTTCTTCCGTTAAAGGGAGTTTTTCCTCTCCACTGTTGCCTAGAGCTTGCTCAAGTGGATTTGTTGGGTTCTCTTTATACATCTTTATAGTCTTGACTTTATTCTGTAAAGTGCATTGAGACGACTTTGTTGTGAATTGGCGCTACATGAATAAAGTTGGATTGAACTTAAAGTAATTGTGTCCTTTAGGACTATCAGTCTCTCACATCATTGTTCATTCTTCTTTATAACATTGCTTCTGTTTATTAAGGTTTTTGGACATTTACTTGTCCACAGCTGTCTTAAGATTGCCTGGTAGCTCAATGTGTAGAGTAGGCAGGTGGGCTGGCGAGGAAGACAATCAACGCAAGCTCCCTGTGGCTGCCCACTGCTCACCCCAGGGGGACCTGTTAAATGCAGAGAAGACAATTTAATTGTAGGATGCATGTGCTCAATGACAAAGGTTCTTCCTAAGGTCTTCCACAGCATTTCGTTTCGTTTGAGTTCTGGACTTAAATTAGATCATTCAAAAAGCTTGATTATCTTATTTTTGTGTTTTGGATCATTATCCTGTTACAAGACCCAATTTGGACCAGGCTTTAGCTAATGTACAGATGTCCTCACATTTGCCTCTAGAATTGTCTGGTATAGAGGACATGGTCGACTCAATGACTGCAAGGTGCTTTCATGTTCTTTTTAGTTAGAGACTTTCTCCTGACCACCCTTCCAAGCCAACTGTACATGTTCAGTGTTCTTGTAATTGTGCGTGATGGACTTCAACATTTAACATGCTCACTGAGGTGGAGCTCCTGGGTTTTTTGTATATCTTTGAGCACTGCACACTCTGGACGCTTAAGTCTGGGAGGATTGACGTCTGTCTTGAAGGATTTCCACTTGTGAATAATTGTTTTTCACTGTAGAAAATTAAAATCCAGCAACAGTGCAGCAACAGTTGCTTCTCTAAAACCATTGCTTATATCTTTCCTTCTTGATCTTAACACACCGGAAGGCTCCAGAGCAGCAAACTGCCAAAACTTCTGTTTTTACAGACGTCCGCACACCTGCTGATTATCAGTAACTCGAGGGCTGATAATTAACTGATAATCAGCACCTGCCTGTAACTTCCCCTCTTAAATCTTATGGAAGCAGAAAGGAGGTACTTAGTATTGGCTTTTTGTTTTTAGCTTCATTTGTGTTAAATAAATAAGGTGGATACATTAAAAGTTGTTTGTCTATGGTTGTATTTGCGTAATAATAAGATTTTTTACCCAATAAAACACAGAATAAAAACGTAGTAGCTTCAGTCAGATGACCTTTGCAGTAGTGTGTGAGGCCCCTAGAAAAAGTAGTGATTTTAGATTTAATCCAGAAATATTAATTCTTCAAATCCCAACATTTCCTGTTCTAGAATCAGTTCTCATATTAAAAGATTGATATACAACTTAATGAATTTGGGTAAATGTGTATGTTTTGCTGCATGTGTGAAAAACTCAATACTCTGGATTTTTTTTCAAACATTTGTGGACAACTATTCAGGTCTGTGGCTCACACAGCTAAACTAATCCAGGTTGCACAATGACAGAAACTACACATGAGTACAGGGAATTTGTCGTTAGTTTTTGTGTGAACGATTTAGAAAATTTAGAAAATCACCACTAAAGTTATTTAACTAATCAGAACGGTTGGTGGACAAGTGTTCTGAGACTGGAAGGTCTGCAGAGCAGTCTGTCAGATAGTCAGTCCATCCACTCCATTTGTTTTCCCATCTTCTCGGGTAAATGTCAGCAAGTGGGGAACCTGTAGATGAGAACATAGAGGACAACAGGTGCACGTGGCCTGTCATGACTACTCCACAGAGAGGGAAAACAAAATCAGCTGTGTGTGTGTGTGTGTGTGTGTGTGTGTGTGTCGCGCAGCAGGAGGTTTTCCTCTCTGTTTATGTGTTTTTGGCTGAGTGGAGAGAAGCCTTATCTTAATGAGGCTGCATAGCTGAAAGGCTGCTCGTCTCCATAACAAAAACCAGACCTACACACATACACACACGCGCGCGCACGCGCACACACACACCAGCACAAACATGGAAACCAATGTTATTCTATTCATATTTGCAAATCACGACTAAATCGCAGTCAATACACAGAAGCAAAGATTAAGGAGGTTTTTATTTCCAGTATCGATCGTCCATCTATCTAAATGAGGTTATTAGGCATCACTTACAAGAATTGTAACCCATTTCCCACATTACCAGCATTAAAAATAACTAGAGGGAAGATCAGAGTCCATGCACTGTGATAAGAGGGACGTCACACTGATATTTTTACAGCACGTGATCTTATGTGACATAACACACCAATCCACTCCAAACCGTGTTTGGTTGTTTTAATTCCATCGAATCAGTCTAGAGACTGAACACAGCTTTAAACCAAGCATACAAACATAGTGAAGAACAGCAAATAATTGCTTGCCCAAACTTTAACCATTCACAAGTATTAAAGAAATATTAAATTATTATTAATCTTTAGACCACCTGGCATAAGCTCATCACCACAGTTGCAGAGCTCAGAGAAGCATGTGTCATAATGCTTGCACGTGTCGCTGGTTGGGTTGGGCATCCACCACTGTCGTACTGAGGATGTTACTAAATGTGACTATAAAGTTGGGAGGGACAAATCTTTCCTCATATTAACTTTGAATGTCCTTTCATTTCAATGTTCTAAAAGAACAGGACATTGCAGCGCTGATGGTTTTGAAGGAAGTCCCTTCATCCACTATCTGAACCTCTTATTCCATCGAGGGTTGTGTAGGAGTTGGAGCTGATGCTGGAAGGATTCAGTGGATCACAGCGCTGACATGTAGAGACAACCACTCACATTATGGACAGTTTAGAGACACCAGTTGAACTAAATTCTTTACTGGGAGGATTTGTACAAAATCTGTCCAGTGAAAAAACAGGATGACTTGATTGACAGAGGACGGGGTGTGTTCCATTCCAATCCAGTTTAGTCAAGTCTTCTAACAGATTAAATCTAATCCAATATAATACAATCTAGATTCCTAGGACAGGAATTCCTACTCCTGTCCAGTTTGATTCAGTGTGCTCTACATAACTTCAAGCAAATCCACTAGCATCTGAACAACCCTCTTCTAAAAAAGGTTCTGGATTCCACTGTACTGTGGAACATAATATAAAGTATTTCATGTTATTCATCTCGTCATACAATACTGTAATGAAGCTGGCTGAAACCTTGCCAAAATCACACATAAGGGAAAGAACATCAACTGAGCAGAGCAACCCCGGTTTTGGTGTCATCAGGGACAGCGGAGGTTTCCATAGGGCTGCGATGGGACTCGCCATTGTTCAATCCCATTGAAGCATTCTTTTCAGTACGGCAACGGAAGCTGTTTGATTCGCAACCCCACTAATGCACACGCCGGCCCCAGGTGACGGAGGAGGCCGGTGGTTAAAGTGATGCGGGAGCATGCCAGGACTGGATACGTCATTCCAGACATTACACTCCCTGCTGTCTGGCTGAAGAAAACATTGCTTGTGTTGTCAATGTGGTGCTGTGGCCAAAAACACATGGATGCAGATTCATGTTTCCTTAAGGCTTTTTTAGTCCTACTACAATATGAAGATAAATAGTTTGTTACTGTTCCTGTCAAAAAATACAATAATGACAAAGTGCTCTTGTGTTTGTGTTTTAAAATGTTTGCATGTACTAAATTTCCAAAGGTAGTTTATATATAAGTATTAATAAATATTAATAAGTTTCCCATTCATAACGTGTGTAGTTTGGTCCCGTTTGCTCCCACAGTCCAGAGACATTTGTGTTCGATTACTTGGTGAAACTGCCCGTATGTGTGAACGGGAGTGTGAGCAGAGGTCTGTCTGTGCACGTCTCTCTCTGTGTCGGCCCTGAGAAAGACTTTGAGACCTGCCCAGCATGCAATAATAATTGGCATAGACTCCTGCCATCATAACCCGGAACAGGATCAACAGGAGAACACAATGAATGGACAGTGTGTAGCTGCTGTTCAGAAAGGGACGTTATATAAAAATACTATTTTGATGGTGTCAAAACTGTTTTGGTAACTTAGTTTTTGGGTGACCGGTTGATTTGAGCTTGTGCAGTTGCACATTATACGTTTCCAAAACAAAAACCAAAGCAGGAACAATGGTGGAGATGAACGTGGGCTATGGTGTTAATTATTTTATGTGTGCTGGTGACTTATTATATTATTTGTAAGCAGTGTGTGTGTGCACAGTGAATGTAAACAGTGAGTAGGAACACACACACACACACCCACACACACACACTGACCACATGGCTTTGTTTGGGGTTCCTGATCGCTTTAGCCCAGTAGAGTGAACTGCTCGGCAACTAGTCAAGGATGAGCATGCACACATATAGTCAGACACACACACACACACACACCGACGACCACAGAGGAGCCATCAGGGTTATGGTGCCCTCACACAGGGCTAATGACACAGAGAGCAACTGGAGCAACAGATGGCTCTCGCTAATATATATAAGGGCCTCTGTAAGCAAGTGGCCTGACCATGACTGTAAACTATTTACTTATTCACACCATTGCCCACATTTACACACATTCGGGCAGAATGACCTGGGACCTGGACCTATTCTTTGTCTTATGCTTGGCTGTCTGGTTCGGTGGATGGAAATTTAATAAATGAAGGAGCAATACATGTTATCACGAGGAAGGTGTGTAGATGAATAAATCATTAGAAGGCAATAAAAATTTGACCTTAAAGCAACATCACGGGTTCAGGCCTGGCCAGTGCAATTTAGTGCTGCAGCCAATTACACACGGCATCTTCATAGCATTGTGCCCCCTGCCGAGCATTTAGAGCATTACAGTTGGCACCAGCTTGAGTACAGTCGTCAGTAGCCACCTACACTAACCCAACTGAAAACCTCCTTTCTGTATTATACTTAAATTATTGGTGTACATGTTTAGGAATACTTGCAATAAAAAAATGACTCCGATATTTTATTTATTTAAAATACGAATTGTAAATTCTAGGCTTCATTTAAACCTCAGTTTTCTCTGCACCTTTGTTCTTATAATGACGAATCACATTGTCTTCATATGTTGTAAGCATGTTCTAGGTGTTCCTGCATGGGTAAAAGCCCTGCCAGTCCTCATAAGGAACAGGAAACACAGGAAAGTTTGCACGGAAATAGAAAACTAATAATAAAATAAAATAATACACACAAAAAAGGTGCATGGCAGTTTAACAAATTACTTGTTAAAGTGATATAAGAATTTCATTCATTGCTGTCAAACTTACTGGCTCAACTCAACTCTACCCCACTCAACTTTTTTTGATTCCCTCAGGCAGAAGTAGTGGATGGTACCTGATTGCCTCATTGTCCGAACTCTAATTAAGTACTTCCCAAACTCTCTTGAGGAATGAAGAACGAGATTTCTTCTACATATTCACTACATTGTTCCGGTTCGTAGACAAGTTCACAATGACATCTTTGTATCTGCAGTGCAAAACTAAACAGCTCTACCGTAGAGTAGAGTTGAGCCAACACCAAACAATAAAATAACACTAATAGACAGGAAGTCAGATGTCCTGCCCCAGCACTGGGCAGGACATATGAGGGGCAAGGGACATCAACATTTAGGACAACAAAATCCTTAAAATAATTTCAACTATTGTGTAAAACATTATTAGTGAAAAAGCGATTTTTGTTTCAATCCTCCAATAATATACAACTGTGGAATTAGAGGAAACTCCAATAACACCAATTATCTTGCACAGACATGTCAGCACTCAAATGTGCAGAAGGGTACATTATGTTCTTACGTAAGAACAAATCCCAAAGCAGAAAACAAATCTCAGAATCGCTGAGAAAAGTGGACATGTGGGTTTTTAGGAAGACATTTCTTTTCAAAAGCGGTTGGTGCCCAGTCACTACATTTCTGAGATGATAATTCACTAAGATGTGTTCACTTTGTGGTACACTAGTTTCTGGGAGGTTTGGGAAATGTGGCTGATTATTGAATTCATAATGATTCATAAGGATGCTACAAAGTGAGTTTGAGTTTAGTAAAAGTTCAGTTGCAGTGCAGGTAAATGTTCCCGTCACTGGTAAAATCCCATTGATTTAATGTCATTTTCTACATGACACAATATGTTCGACACTCTTCAGGTTGTATTATCAGGTCAACGTGTGCTTGCAAATATTTCTGGGTGTCACTGTCATAGTGTTCCAAAGTGGGATGGTGTTGGAGGAAACATGAACAAATATTAGTCAGAGTTTGAGTCACACACATGGTGTTGATCAGGTGTGGATGTAAACTTATGTTCCCAGACAGACAGAAAAGAAGAAAAACTCAAAGTAGACCCTGCCTCCATCATCATCATCGTCAAAAGTAACAGCAAAAGCCACATTTGTTTAAACTGAAAGCCTGAAGAAATTAAAATTGAATCAAATGACGGTGTAAAGTCATATAATGTCCAAGCAACAGGCCCATGTTTTTATACTACCAGCCAGGCTACTAGTGCTGCTACAAGAAACATTTAAATATGAGAGCAGTTCTGTTACAATGTTTCAACACTGACATTTAATTCTGACCAATTCCTGCTCTTGTTTATTTCCACCCTGCCTCATCCGTCTTCTACCTCCTACTGAATATTATGGCTGATAAAGAGAGAGACTCTTTAGCTTTTTAAAAATATCTTTTTCCCCTATGTTCCTTGCCCACACTGTTTCACATGATCCTTCCAGGTTAATCCGCCCTGGTAATCACTCCTCACAGTGTCAGCTTTCCCGTCCACCTTCTTGCATGTAGAAGTTTCAGCTATCAAAAACAGAGGCTGAGACGGTTTTGCAAATGAATGATCTAAAAAGCTCTCAGCAGAAATAACGAACTACAGTGCAAATCACAATATCACCAATAACCAAGATCAGACATAAATTGACCCTTAGTTTGTTTGTCGGGGGCTCGACACGGGTCTTGGAATGAGTTCAGTGGTGCCAGTATTTTAAAAATTTAACAAAAGTTTTTTTTTTTTTTTAAATTCAGACATGTTTTATAACAGATATGTGGAAAGCAAAATCCAAATCAGACATTTGCAATAGCAAAATTAAAAGAAACATCTCCGATGGACAAAATGATAAAATACAAATGAACATTAGAATTTTAAAGTGGCACATTTATGGCTTTTGTACTTTATATAAAGAAATTAAAAAGGACCAATAATAGACCCCTGTGGTACACGGTATTTCATTTGGAAGTACTGGCTGAGCTTTAGGCAATGTGAACCAATTCAAACCATCCATTATCTGTAACCACTTATTCTGTTTCGAGCCAACGGAGGCTGGATCCTATTCCAGTTGTCGTAGGTTGAAAGGCAGGGTCCACTGTGGACAGGTCTCCAGACTGTCTTAGGGCCAACACAGGGAGACACACACACAGAGACAATCATTCACACTCACATTCAAACCTACAGGCAATTTAGAGTCACAAATTAACCGAACATGTTTGTCTTTGGACTGTGGTAAGGAAACTGATTATATGATTTTTCAAATTTTCTAAAAGTGTATATGCATCAATAAGATTTTTTATAACATTTTTGAAGTGCTTATATAACATAATTACAATGTAATATTATATAATAGTTTACTAGTAATCTGAATATCTGTCCACAAATGAAACCTTTGCCCATATTTGGTTGCTTTTGTTATGTTACTTAAACAGTATTCCTTTGTTAATGCAGCAGGTTACATTGTACAGGTGAAGGTTTCTGCAGTGTGTCAACCACAGAAGCACTGAAATAAGATCCAGTATTTTAGACAAAATACTACTCAAATTCTTTCTGTAATAACAAGCCACATGATGGTGCTGCAGTTCCATGTCTGAGCTCCATCACTTGTCATCACCAAGTAGGAACAACTCATTCCATGTTATTGATACTTGATACAAAATTGATGGTTTTAGTTAGGATGCTGTATACAGATCTCTGATAAGTTACTATATAATGTTATGTGTTGAAAATCTGAATTATAAAATGTATTCTCACATTAAAATGCTTCAATCTGTAATTATAGTATTTCTACAAGGTATTAGCCATTTAAATTTTACCCAGTTACTGCCACTATAGGTAAAATTACTTTAAAATGCAGTTGGCAGGTTTCTTTAAAATAGTTATTGAAAAGCCTCTTTGACAAACAAATCCTGCATCTTCATCATCATTTATTGCATTACCAGCACCGGAGTTCCTATTCTGCCACCTTCTCTTGGGGATTGGAACCACACTGTAACATTAGTTCAACAAAGATCCACAAGATTCAGTATTTTTCATCTCTGTGCAGCATCTAAGTTCAGCCAAACCTTCTGGGTTTCACACATTCTCAACTTCAAGGATTCATTTTTTTTCTATTTTGCGATCCCCACTGAGTTACAAGGATAACAATTGGATATCTCCTGCATTTATGCTCATACACTGTGATATTTAGTGGTATTTTAACATTTTTATACATTTTATTACCATAAAATCAGGCAGAGTGTGAAAGGAAATCAAAATGTTACACCAAACACATTAAAAATGAACTTTTTGACAATTTACAATTTGAGTTAGAAATCTCTTACAGATGCACAAATTGAGGTGTGGTGGATAGAGCTGTTAAGAAAAACTAGTTCAGGTTAACTCTTTTTTGTCAAACCATTTATTGCAGGTTCAATGTATCTATTTTTCACAGTCAACATTAAATGATTTTAATTACATTTAGACCAGCTTTTATACAAAAAGTTACCTTGTGTCAAAAAAGATGTTTTCTTTTACCTATTATCAGCATTTTTATTTCTTTGATTGGAAGTGAAATCTCTGCTTGAACAAAACCAATTTCAGTTTCTTCATCATAAAACAAAACCATTTTCTGTCCCAACTGGTAAAATGTACAATAGAGTTGAATAGAGACCTACAGTCTTTTGCTGATGATGCTGTCTTTTACATTTAACATGGTCTGACGTTTACCAATTATAATTTAATAATGTTAAAATATTCAAATTCAAACTGAATAATCCGTATATAAAAAGATCAACAGCTCTAATAATATTACACAGACACATCAGTATGGTGACAGTCAAGATCACAAGTACAAGTAATAAAAACAGTTACAGATATGATGTCCTGTACATTGACAGCACATGGTGCCATTTGACTGTTTACTTTAGGTGCAGAAGTGTTCGTAACTTCAACTAGATAAATTATTTTAGTAATCAATGTATTTGTGCTGATATACTTCAGGTTCAACAAGACAAGCAAACCTTACAAACTTCAAAGCTTTCCGAGAATAAATTAAAAACTACATTCAAAATATTTACATCACATTTTTGGAAAACTGCACAAAATAGACTGAACAGGCTGTGTGTAGACGGCCAACGTGTTTGTGTGCATACATGCATATGTGCAAGCATGTAGGTGTGATTTATATTACATTCACAGTTGCAGAGGAAAGGTGGGCTGGGAGAGTGAGATCAAGTTTAACATATTAACATACCACGGAAAAATATTCCTAAATATAGTCCTACGCAGAAAGATTTATGATGGAATGCACCTGTTCTCTCTCCATACACACACACACACACACACATACACACACACCGACAGTAGAAAGACGGGATGTGGTCTATGAGCGACAGCAGCCGGCAATCCTCATTTCTCTGTCGACGTACTCCTGCAGCTGAAACTTTGGCTCTTCAGGCTCCTTCATGGTCCTGTGCTTCAGTTCTCTGACAGACAGACAGAGAGCAGAATGAAACTGTCCTAACTCGGTTAATTAAGAGAACTGACAATGTCCAAAACTTTTTGCCAAACCCACAAGATTGAGTGTCAGTCAAACAAATGTAACACGTGACATTCAGCCAAACTAGGTTATCATTTATGTGAACTTTATTTTTGTAGATTTTAGCCCATAAACTCCAACACAAGTGAACGTGGCTGCAGACTATTTACTGCCACACTAGGAAACTACAGTGTCCCGTTTATGGTAATGAATCTTAAGATGGTATTGAATCTTAAGATGGTATAGAATCTTAAGATTGAAAAACAAATGTTATCAAAACCATGAACTATTAAGAAACACATCAAATATATTTAACTTTAACATCTATTGCTGACAAGGTAAAACAGGTTCTGCAAAATGACTGCAGTGTCGGTCTCCCCTGTGGATATTATGTACTTTATGCTCAATAATGAAGTAAAATATAAAAAATATAACCTCGAAGATGATAAGAGAAGTTCTCTACAGTGAACACAAACAAGTTAAGAATGAAGCAGGTTTTACTTTAACCATTTCTCCGGTTAGGGTTTTGATAGGCTTTTAAGAGCCTATCAACATTCAACATTGTGAATTAGTCACTTTGAGTGTCACTTTCATTCCATAGGAATTCAAACACCAACCCTTCATTCATCCACGTGATTTTGTTATTATTGGAATTTGTCCCCCATCACCTCCCCTGAAAGGCACCAGGAAGTGACGAGGTATTATGGAAAACATTTGATGAAACTTTGGGAAGCACTTGGCCTTTGTTATTTGCATTAAAGGGGCACATATATTGTTTTTGTGATATATATATATATATATATATATATATATGGAGAGAGAGAGAGAGAGAGAGAGAGAGAGAGAATGGAATGGAAGAATGGAACAAATCCTTTATAAGTTTCTATAAGTTATTTTATATAGTTTGGAGGTTAATTCAGATAAAGCAATGCAAACAAGTTTTCACTGTTGAAGAACGTGTCTGATGTCACTTCACTGGCACTGTAGTACTTTTAGCAATGCAAACATGCAAAACTCCAGCAGCATATGTAAAGAAAGAACAGAATAATGCTTAAACTGTAATAAAAAACAAGTTTGTTCTAGTCTGTGAAATGCAAATAAATATGATTCATTCTAACACTGACGCTGCCTGTTTTCTACAGCTTCTGTTTGAAAATGATCTCCTTCAGTTCATTACATCTCAGGGCAGATGTGTTGATAATGGGCTGTGACAGAGCACAGTGCAGCCTACGCACAACCATCCACCATGTTTACATCGATTAAATCACGTGCAAATGACACCAGGCTGCTACAAAACAACCACACACATTAGAGTTACGACACATTCTCGTGGCTCATTATCCCTCCGTGTCTCCACACACGTCTTTGCAGCTGCAGCATCACATGAAAAATCTAACTTATTTGAAAAAACAAATGGTGCTAAATAACAAGCGTTGGGCCTATTTTAATGTTCAAACTTTTATATTACAGCACATGCTGTAAATAGATACACGATGGCAGTGACTCTAGTATAGATTAATCATGGTTTCCATCTGAATGATGCTGTTTGTTACTTTTACTTTGTGTGCTTTGCCCAAATAAAGCTCTATTGAAGTTAATTGAACTGTTAATTGAACAGTTTGTGGTGGAGGAACTGAGAAAGTGCAAGAGCGACAGATGATCAGTGATGGAGAAAGGTGCAACACCACAAAAAGAGACAGAAGATGGATAAAGCGATAAGGCTGTAACCTGAGCTAAAGCACATCAGAAGACAAGAGATGTGCTCTTAGATTCAGCATCTGTGGGGTGTTATGTGCCAGACTGTCATGCTATTCTTGGCAGCATCCCACCATGGCAGCCTGTTACCATAACAAGCCTATAAATGTGAAAGACTCCCACACAAACTGTCTGACTCTACACATCTGAGTGAAAAACACAAAACGGTCTTCTCATTATTTATTTTTTTATGAAATGCAAACTCGACCATTTGGTGTGTTGTCAAGAAAACAAATGTTCAGTGTTGCTCCAGATAAATTTAAGTGCTTGAGTTTGGCGTTTTCTGTTATCTTACCATTTCCATTAGAAACAAATACATATGTACATGTCAAAATGATCATTTATATATTTAATATTGGTATCAGCTTGTGTTTTTTACAACACCACCTGTCTAACTCTTAGCTTTTAAATGTGTTCTTATGTACGTATGT